>NW_013654309.1:0-147500 GCF_000499385.1 Eimeria necatrix
TAGTAACAGTAATAGTAATAGTAATAGTAATAGTAATAGTAATAGTAATAGTAATAGTAAGAGTAATAGTAATAGTAATAGTAATAGTTATAGTAATAGTAATAGTAATGGTAATAGTAATAGTAATAGTAATAGTAATAGTAATAGTAATAGTAACACTAATAGTAATAATAATAGTAATAGTAATAGTAATACTAATAGTAATAATAATAGTCATAGTAATAGTAATACTAATAGTAACAGTAATAGTATCATTATCATCGTCATTATCATTGTCATTATCATTATCATTATCATTATCAAAATAGTAATAGTAAATAGTAATAGTAATAGTAACAGTAATAGTAATAGTAATAGTAATAGTAATAGTAATAGTAATAGTAATAGTAATAGTAATAATAATAGTAATAGTAATAGTAATAGGAATAGTAATAGTAATAGTAATAGTAATAGTAATAGTAATAGTAATAGTAATAGTAGTAGTAATACTAATACTAATAGTAATAGTAATAGTAATAGTAATAGTAATAATAATAGTAATTGTAATACTAATACTAATAGTAATAGTAATAGTAATAATAATGGTAATAATAATAGTAGTAAAAATAATAATAATGACAGTACTAATTCCAATTTGAAACTAGCTTAATTATACCTTTGCACCTGCAAACCTGTAGACTTGTTCCTACATGGCATTCCACCGCAGGACAATCATGCACCGCTGCTTATCATTAGTTGCTGCTACACGATTAGTGCCGCAGCGACGAAGACTGCAGCGCGAGGCCTGCAGCAAATATCACTCAGCTTGCATGTGGGGGCATCACTGAAGACTCGGGGGCTTGGGTGGCCTCAAAATTTTCGTTGAGCCCTCTAAGAGCATTAAATAGCTCGAGCAAAAGCTCTTTAACGCCCCTGGAAGACTCTGCGAGCATTGAAACCCTTTCCAAAGCCCAGTTGACTCTCTATAGAGCTTCACAGGTCCCCATAGAGGCCTCAGGTTGTTTTTAAAAGCCTTTCTGGAGCCCCTGTGCAGGCCTTAAGCGCACGCTTGCATTTTCCTTGGAGTCATTTCCGGAAATCAAACTAATTGTTTATTTAAACAATTTGTTTTTTCCTTGAAGAAATATAAATGGCTTGCATCTCTTAGAGGCAGCCGTGCAGTTGCTGCCCGTGGCTGAACAGCCAAGCAGTGCAGCAGAAGAAGTGATATGTTGGGAAAGTAATTCAAGTTTATGTATCTGTGAACGCGCTGAGGCCCCCTTTCATTGTACAGCTCATGGCTAAGGAACAAAGCGCGTGAGGGGCAGAGTTGTTTGTGAATTTGGGCCTTTTGTTGCACGTTACTATTAAAACTGAGTATTTAAAATACCCACAAAATCAGCTAGGAAAGGAAGAGGAATGGCTGATTCACAGCGGAGTGAGCTGGTCTGGGGGCGGTGACCCTCTGGTTGTCCTGCACACCAAGGGCTGTTCGCTGCGTTATTGTTTCTCCCTTCTTCAGTTGGCTGTATTTGCTAATTTTTGGCTTCCAAACAACTCTCTTAACATTTTAGATGGAATTTCAAGTGTAGGTTATGGAAAAAGCACTGCGCTAAGCCCGACAGTTTCTGTGCAAACGGACCTCTGGAGTGTCTGCGCGGAGTCGAAGGGGTCTTTCTTCCACGGGCACTCAAAACGGAGCTCGTCACTTTCCGTAACTACCGTAACTAGTCTACTTTGGGTCTTTTGAAAAAATAAAATGGCTCGTGCCTAGCCGCCACGTCGGCAACGAGGACCCTCTCGCCACAGGACGCAGGAAGGCGGCGCTGTCTCGTTGTTAGCTTTGAGTTGGCGACTTTCGGAGTTTAGAATAAACTCAGTAGCCCTTAGTGCATAAGCCTTCCTACTGAACAGCCACAGCCACACTGCTGCGCAGCAAGATGCTGCACTTGCAGCGCCTGTTCGCCCTGCTGTCTCGCGATTAACTTGGGCTGTCTGTACACCCTAGAAGGGCTGCCCAAGAGGGCGCGCACCAAGTTAGCCATCACCTTAACCAGTCTGTAGCTCTCACGTTCTCCTGAAACTCGCCCCCACAATGTCAGACGCTGATCAGGCGAGCCAGGCGGGCCAGCTTGGCCCAACACCTCAGGCCAGCCAGCAGCTGCAGCAGCAGCAGCTGGAGCAGCGGCAGTCGGCTTTAGAAGAAGCTCCTGGGGAGAGCGGCCGTGACACGGGGGCCCCTGGAGAGGCAGAAGATACTAATGAGCTCACCCCAAATGACGCAATCGACACCGAAGGAAAAAACCCTGAAGTAAACGAATCAGATGGACCAGCTGAACCCATTGGAGGGGCACAGACAGAGGGCCTCTCTGCCGAAGGGCCCTCTGCGGAGGGGCCCCCTGGAGAGGGGCCCCCTGGCCTCTACGAGGCAGATGGCGACACCAGCCACGCTGAGGGCGCTGCTGCCGAGGGGCAGATTGCTGAAGAATGGAATGAAGGGCAGGAGGGGCTCCCAGGAGAAGAGGAGCCCCCCGGGCCGGAAGGGCCCACGGAGGAGGTGCAGCCACCCGGAGACGAGCAGAGCCCAAGAGAGGAGTTGCCAGCAGAAGGAGAGGGGCCCCCAGGGGAGGAGGGGCCCCCTGGGGAGGAGGGGACCCCAGGAGAGGAGGCGCCCCCAGGGGAGGAGGCGCTTCCGGGAGGAGAACAACAGCCAGAAGGAGCGCAGCCAGAAAATGAAGGGGCCCCAGCTAATGGGAGTCTCCAGAGAGTAGACGGGTCTCAGGGCGAGATACTGTCAGAGGGAGGTCCGAATGAAGCAGCTGAAGGAATGCAAGAGTCGCCGGAAGCTGCAGCAGCAGCAGCAGCAGCACAGGGAGAAGCAGGGAGCCAGATCCAAGAGGGCTCACAAGGGGAGGCCTCAGCAAAGATGGGTTCTAATTCTGTCAGCCCTCGCGAGGGCAGCAAGGCCTCTCGAGGCAGCAGGGATTTGGAAGGTCCTGACTTAGCAGCAGCAGCTGATGCAGAAGCTTCTGCAGAGGCGGCCCTTGGAGAAGCACCAGAAGCAGGCCTGTCGGGAGGGCTGGCAGCAACTCAGGAGCCCCTCAACAGCCAAAGCAGTGCAGCAAATGGCGAAGAGGAGGAGCAGCAAGAAAGTCTGGGGAAGCTTGGATCTGCTAATGCGCTGGAGGGAGCAGCAGCAGCAGGGAGGGGCAGTGGGGCCTTCTCGGGTAGCCCTGAAGAGCCAGCAAGGGGGGAAGTTTACGGAGTTGGAGAGACTTCTCTTGTTCGCCTAGGCTCAAGAGCTGCAGCAGAAGGGCCATTTGATGTTGCAGTCACAATGCCAACTCCTGACGGGCTCCGCCGGCGCAGTATGAGGCGTACGAGTTCAGTTCTCAGTGGGCAAGGGCTGGGGGGCCCCCCCGAGGCCCCAGCCCAGGGCTTGGCTCCTATGCGGGACCCCGAAGACCCCGAAAGGGGCCCGCAAGAAAGAAACAGCCACAGCCTTGAAAACAACGACGGCACCAATGATGCCTCCTGGGATTCATTTGAAGAGTCTTCTCATGCTGTGCAGGCTCCCACAGACGAAGCTGCTGAGGACAAAAGGCGTGACAAGCGTAGGAGCTAAACCGGCAGCAGTAGCATACTTAGTTTTGAGTAGCACTCATTAATCTAATTGACAGTTGCAACGACACAATACAATACACGAAGTATCACTAACTAAAATTAGTGATATAGCAGATTTTGCACTGCTGCGTAGGAACTTGTGAAAATCTTTTCATCCTCAGCGCTGCCTCTCTCTTGAAAGGGAATTTGAGGCTTCGGGCTGCTGCTGTTGCTGCTTTGCTGCAGTGCTGCTGCTTTGGTTGGGACCCTTTTCCCTGCTGGTAGCTGTGGCCTTCATCTGCCTAACTGTCTTCGCAAGCCTCACTGGCAAGAGCCCGCCGGAGGCCCCTGCTCCTCCAGATGAGACTTGTCAAGCAGGCGAATGGAGCGAGTGGGTTGTATGCCCCGCTGCCTGTGGAGAAAGTGAACAAGTGCGGGAGCGGCGAATCCTGGTAAACTGAGCCAGAGCCAAGGCCTGTGGCCCCAGTACCTTTTTCCTTTTCTTTTCGAGTGGGGGCTAGGGCTGGAGGGCTCACCAGAGCCCAAGGGCTTTGGCGATACTAGGCAGCCGGCGGACTCACTTCATTAAACTTGATTTCTCATTGCTAAACATGTGTTTGCAGGTTGCCCCGAACGAAGTGCTCAGCTGCCCGCACACCAAGGAAACGCGCACCTGCAGCGGGGCCTGTATGATCTTCATAATCACCAGGGAGGCCTCTCTTCAAACAACCAGCCTGAGTGAAGAAACCCTCATCACGAGGAGCGGCGAAATCCGAAGCGCTATAAGCCAGGAAAGCAGGCAAACAGTTCATTGAGTGCCCTTTTGCTATGCTGCTGCTGCAGCGCCTTTTTGCTACACTGCAGCAGCAGCACACCAGGCGTGCAGCAGCTTCCGCAGTTTGCTGTTGCTGCGCCGAGCTAGTACAAGTTCCCCCCTTTGTCTGTGCACAAAGTATTGTACAGTGTAACGAAAGCCCATTATGAGGACGTGATGCAGCAAAAAGAAAATGGATCGCTGTTTTGCGTCTTTTACGGTTTGCGCTTCAGGCGTTGGGTCTAAGTGAGAGGCGAGTGACTTTCTCTGCTTTAGACACAGACACAGCAACTGGCAAGAAATACTGGCGCGTGCAGTTCATAGTTCTAGTTGATACAACTCTTCCAGCCGATGATCCAGACGCAGATCTCGGCCAAGATCCAGAGCGCGCATTGCAGTGTGGGACATCTTCATAGTACAGCACAACGCAAAGCATAGTAGTTGCTGCTCTTTTTGAGCATTCCCTAGTCGCTAGCTTGTAGGCGTTCCACCTGCTGTGCTTATTGCAGAGAGCTACTGCGGAGCCCCCTCTGGAAAGGCCTCAGCTCTTGAGTGCAGCTGCTGCTCCTCTGCTTATGTGTGACTGTGTTTGCAGTGCTCGCCGAAAAAGTGAAGGACCCAGCATTGCCAATATACGCCACCTTAGATGGTGTCTTGCCTGGCCTGGAGGCTGACACGCCCTTTCGTCTGCAGGCCTACAAAGCTAATCGTGAGTTCAAGAGCCGGCACAGTGCCAACTTTGAGTACTGTGCACGCTCATAGAAAATGAAATAGATGTACTGCCTGTGCGCTTCCAGATGCCAGTGTGCTCCTGTGTTAAAAGCTAAGTGTCTAGGCCGTGGGCTGTATGCTCGGAGTGAAGATTTACTGCTGTTGCTGTTGCAGCTGAGACGCTGTCCACGCCGATAGACATGTGCATTTTGCTGGGAGAGGAGGCACCAAGCAGTAATTACTTCTCACAACCTGCACGCAGCTTCTAATCTGCATATAAAGAGCAGTATTCTTTTGAATTAGGCACCAATATCCAACAGAGCAAAAGAAAACCGCCAAAAAGTCCCTCCTTACTTTTCCTTCTGCGTTTTCCTCTGCTCAGCGTGCGAATGCAAAGTATCAAATTGGTCGGAGTGGACTGTCTGCGACAAGAATTGTTCAGGTCTCAAGTCTACGAGAGAACGAACTATCTTGGTAAGCTACTTGCTAGCGGCTCAGTTGCTGATACATGTTTAGAGTGGAGACGGGTCATGGCTTAGTAGTATTCCTGCCACTAGTCCTATGATAATCATTACACGAATGAGATGCCCAAAGAATGCAGTAAGTAGTGAGCTGAGCTTGGCACAGGCTGACGGCCCTTAAAGCGTAAATTGCTCTGGTATTCTGGTGCTGTGCCGTGCTCACGCTCCCATTCCCCTAAAGTAGTTTTTCATCTAGAGCGCAGTCAGCTTAGATTGCACGAGTGTTTCGTGCAGAACCCGGATGAAGTAGCTGGTACTTCAGCCTGTCCGCCTCTGGAAGAAGAGAAAAGCTGCACAGGGGAAACAAGTGAGAAGGCTCCATGAAATTAAGGACCAAGGTGGCAACAGTGCTATGTTTTTGCATCCGTGCGGGCCTGGCTTGTAGCTAGCTTCAAACGGGCATTAAACGCCAATTATTTTGCAGATGAATAGAGAAATACCACAAAAATTCCAATGTTCTAATTGTGGATTCAGGAATATACTCGTTCAGCTTGCCTGCTGGTTTGGACCTAGGAAGCGAAGCGGACATGGAGAACCGTCTCCAAATCTGCAAATCAGATGTGCTTTCTGCTTTGCAGGAAGTAAGTAGCAACACAATTTTCACTGCCCACCGAGGAGACAAAACCTGTGCTGTGTCTGCGTGTAAGATATCTTTGTGGTTCCCTCTGTCGGCAAGTCCATGCGTGGCACTAGCACAGTGCAGCAAAGCCATCTCTGGAACAAAAGACAAATCCAGAACCTCTTCAGATGGCTGCTTGACTATCCGTTGGTAGCTTGTGGACACGCTTTTGGCCATTAGCACGATCCAAATAATTTTAGATCTGTAGCATTCCGTACTGAAACGTTGATCTGGTTTGC
The DNA here is from genome assembly GCF_000499385.1 of Eimeria necatrix. NCBI lineage: Eukaryota > Apicomplexa > Conoidasida > Eucoccidiorida > Eimeriidae > Eimeria > Eimeria necatrix. The sequence goes on from NW_013654309.1 coordinate 6,487, forward strand.
TTTTCTCGTGCTAACTGTCCAGACGTTGTCGATTGCAGCTCCCGAACATACGAACTTTATTGGGAATGACGGAGAACAGGGGCTGTGGAAATTCTCAGCGCTGTTGAGCTATGGCGTGCTTACGGACACAGCTAGCGCCAGTAGGCTGCAGGATCTCATTCTTTTTTCCATGCTAAATATTTTCTGATATTACTTTCATGCTGCGCGCAGTCTAGCTCATACTACGTACACTAACCGCTATATCTGTGAGCCCGAGTACACTATGCAGTGTTCTTCAATGCAGAAGAATACACCTATTCAATCAGAAGCACATCTGTTCACGGTCGAAGCAATCACCCATCCATGGAAGAACATGCCATACTTCTGTGGGTAAGCAGTTCCAACTAGAGCTTTGTTTTGTTGCAGATTTAAATACGGCAATGACAAGCTCGAATTCTCCTCTCTTTGAAGCCATAGCCCGATGCATGGTCACAACCAGCACATCGTCGTCTGTTCCCGTGCCCACTTTGATTCAGTCACCAGGTATTACTAGACACTCTGTGTCTTTTTGAGGCCTGGTGAAAATCTCAGTCGCACAAAGGCTCTCACTGCTCGATCTCACTCGAGCTTGCAGTCTTAACGACGTGATTAAACAACCGCTATCTCCTTGAATATTAAAAGTGTCTTTGCATAGTCTTAATATCGCCTTAATATGGAAAATGAATTGTTTTGAGTAGATCCTGTCGCGGCTTTTGTTCGTCTTTCTCAGATGACGAGCTTGTCTGCTCATAGTCTTGCAGCTTTTGAACCGGCGTGCCACAGTGGCATTTCAAGATCTATCGCATCCCGCGTAAATTTTCATTTGCCAATACATGTATTTACAAGCACAAACGGATAAGATCATGTGCAAACCTGTGAGCATCGTTTACGGAAAAGAGTACGCTCACCTCTTACCAACGACAGACGGTAAGCATTCTTTGTCAGCATCTTTGCCAATTTTTGCGCAAGCTTGATCTACGCAAGCGTTATGTGATTCTGGGCACGACTTTGTCTATTTCTTCAGTCTTTGCCATCGAAAAGACAGCTGTGAGCCCTGTTTAGGGCAACTTTTGACATGCTGAAAAATGCCAATCATTGCACGCAGCCTCTGACTGGCATCACCTCACCCTGTTTTCGGGATGCGGTGCCACTGCGGATTGCAAGTCGTGTCGTTTTCCGTTTACGAAAGTCAGCCTGATGTTTGCCGTTAGTAGAAGCGCTTTACCTGAGGGAAGGAAACTTTTTAATGGCGCGTAAAGGCCTTGCGTGCAACTGAGTCTGGCAAGTAGAAACAGGCCTTGTCAATGGAGCTGTCTGATAGGACTTGTTTATTGCAAATAATTTTAATCTTCAGCTGCTACTTCACTTATTGCACTACCTGAGCGTCCTCCTTGCGTGCCCTACAATAAGCCTGTGCCATCATATGGTTGATCTGTCACAGTATGTGAAAATAGAAGGCAGCCGTGAGCTGCTAGAAATTTGTGAATTTCACGCGAATTTGGCTTTAAAGGGACCACAGGGACTGCTTTCTTCCACTGTTTCCAAGGCAGCAGGCTGCAACTAGACGATATTGCAGTTAATAGAGAAATGAATAGGAAGCGCGCTGCATTGAGCGTAGAATATGTTCGCGGACTCAATTTGTGTGAATTCGTAGACTGTAACTAATTTAGTAGAACCAAGTACTTCATGACACTTAGTGTCTGTTTCCCCTTGCTGCTGGGATACTGTGTATCAAAATACGCACAGATGCCCCTCTGAAGCAAGAGCAGGGCAAAGTCCCTTTTACTGACTAGAGGGCAAAGCCATATGTGGTCAGTATTAAACATCTATAAGAGGTACTACATAAATTTCAAAACAAGCTCTTGCGCTTGCAACTGCAGCCTTTGGTGGTGTTCAAAAGAATAGAGGGCATGCAGTTAGAGGGGACTACTGCGTGAGTTCTAAAGTCAACCTTTACGCTTGCTATTGCAGTTTTTTGTTGATATCCAAAGGGACAAAGGGCACGCATTTTCGGCCCCAAGCTAGGCTTTCAATCTAAAGAAGGCCACAAGGGTAATCTGAGATGGCGCAACCACTTCCCTGGTACTTGCTAGCCTATCTCAGACATAAGCATTCATATCAGCTTTCCGTGTACACGAAATCGATTCAGTAATCTTCTGAGACATGAAAAGCGTTTACATTTGAAAAGGATTCCATACAGGAATGACCGAGTAGGCTAAAACACGCAGCTACAGCAAGAACGGCAAGTCCACCAGTTCCTCTCCGTCCCCGAAGTACAGCCCTCCAAAAGTGGGGGTGTTGACAATCGTATACGCAACGTAACCTGAAAATAGATCAGAGCTCCTGAGGGCAAAAATTGGCGCTGTGAGTTCAGCTGCGTCTGTGCTATTGATCCTTACTGCGTCATTGGAGATTCAGAGGTAGCTACCATTCTAGCTGTTACAAGTGCTTGCCTGGCCACATCAGACTCCTTAAAGTGACGCATTTCGTGACTGGATCGAACCGCGTCACCCATGAACCTGCACGAAGCACAAACTATTCATTGTAGACTCTGTGAAGAAGCTGTGCGCAGCGAGTATTGGAAAGACCGAAATTGATCATGGTCTGTGAAGGTCTGTAGCTGCAGGCAAAGGTCAGTGGAGTTGGCTTGCTTTGAAATGTTTATTGGTGAGGCTTGGCACTAGTATGAAAGCTGCCAAAGCCTTCTTGAGATGACAAGCCTAGCCTTGTAACTGCTGCGCAAACCAAGATCATGTTTACTTCAGATGCATAACACGGAATAGTGTCGACTGACCTCTAGGGATGTCGTATTTTAAGGGCTCGAGGAAGTCGACATTAAACTGCAAAGGGCCCACAGTAACCGGCATACTTGCAAGCGTGTATTTGGTTTATCAGGAAGCTTCTTAGTAAAGTGGCACGACTGTGCACCGGGGTGTAGCTAGCGTACAAAGATCTCCCAGAGATGGAAAGCGCCATTAATTCACCTGATAATCTGTGGATGTCTGCGCTCTCAATGCTTCTACTGCAACATATAGAAATCCACACTATAATCAAGATGACTCTGCGTAAGCGTCTACACGGCACGCATATATATATAAATATATATATATATATATATATATATATATATATATATATATATATATATATATATATATATATATATATTATATATATATATGATATATATTATATATATATATATATATATATATCATGTGCGTCGGATTAGGCATGTGTTTCTTTCCTCTATACAACACTCCTTCTTTGCTGAAACTACTGCTTCGCGTGTCTGCCGCCTACAATCTTCAGCTGGTCTGAAGTGGACCCAGGAGGACAAATCCTCTGCTTCCTCGTAAGTAAGCCCTGCACAATGCGAAACAAAATCTTCTCAGGTTGGCAATGTTGTAGATACCACATTCATTTTGGTAAGATCGGGAACAGCGTCTCCGCTTCCCTTAGTACGCTATGCTATGCCCATGGCAGCAACGCGACCCGCCCAGCAAAAGCTAGTGAACTCCAGCAGCAGTCCTCTAGTCTAGCCGCTACGTTGTGAACATTATTGCCCGCAGATGCACAAACCTTGAAATTCCGTGGCAGGAATGATTTTGCTGCCATGAATACGATGAGCTCCCCGCGGCACCGCTGCTGTCGCGAAGTCAATGCGCTGCACTAAAAATGACAAGAGGTCGGCCTCCGTTACTTCGTCTTTCTTGCTTCCCTCTATTCAGAAACAGTGGATATGTAAACAACTAGGCATCATTTTTCCCTTACGTCTGTCTACCTTTGGATCAATGCCCATGAGTTCTGCTGCTTTTTTTCTGCCAAATGCGGATTTGAGTGTCCATGTTTCGCTTCGCAGTTCTGCCGCTCAGCTTACCTTCCTCTTCTTCGTCGCTTGGGGGCTCTTCTGGAGGTGCATTCGAACCATCTAAGCAAGCTCAGCAGAAGATCACGGCTGTGCCTCTTTGCATCACTGTTTGTTTTACTGATAAGCATTTGCTGCTCTCTTGTGTCTCGTCTCTTCGCATATATCAGCACTCACCGGGTAGCTCAACTACCCGCGCAGGGTCTCCCGTAAGCAGAATAGGGTCTACACGTTCCTTAGAGAGACGCAGTGTACCTTCAGGAAGAGGCCGGAATTCAAAGCGACTTGTGCTGCGGGTACAAGGTGCATACAAGATACTGTGCGCTTTAGCAAGAAAGAGTTGAACCACCGGCTCACTACCAGACAAGTGTAATGTAAAATGCCCAAATTAGTTGAGCCTTCGAATACATGACAAGTAAGATCGAGCTCATGAAAGGCTAGGCCGAGTAGATGGCAAAGTAGCATTGTTGATCCCACGTGCAGCATCTCCAGAAAATTTGAGAGGGTCGCAACACTGCGATCCTCAAGTGCCACACCTATAGAACATTTTCTTCTTCGGGTAAATATACTCGCTGTCTTCAAGAACGTAAGCAATATAGTAGTCATCATCCTGGCCCTGTATCCTGCCCCAGAAAAACGCCTTTTCCTTTCCCTCCTTCTTTTGGAGAGTCATAAGCGATATTTGTAAGGAGGCCAGCTCATAATGGTTGAGAGTGTTTCCAACTCCGCTTATGTATCTGAGACCGAATTCAAGTGTAGATGCCTCCATTGTGGCAATACCTTCAGTGCATTTGCTTCTGTGCTTCGGGGTTCTCAGTGCAGGTTGATTGGTGCAGAAGTATCGAAGCTGCTTTCAAGCTTCCTGTCGAGCGCCGACGACAAATTTACAGTATTGGAATCAGTCAACCTTTGATTTCGTAGGATTCAAGACGCCTCGAGACTAAAGTTTGAAGTCCCACGTGGGAGGAGACACTATGAAGCAACAGAGAGAAAAGTGGCTCTCTGTCGGCTCTCCTGCTGCTTGGCTCCTCTGCCAGTAGCGCCCAGTTCTTTGCTGACAGTAAAGTAATTTGTTGTTTCTTACGAAAGATCAGGAGCGAACGGGCATTTTTGCTCGGAGCAACTGAGGAGATATCCCCATATCTGGCCGCACCAACAAGCCGACTATTTTGGGAGCTTTATCCCCCAGTTTTGGTCTTGGAATCATACATCTGTGCAGGAAAATATATCTTACTTTTTTTAGCGAAATAGGGGTCTAGAGGGTACAAGTGGTGATGAGGGCTGGGCTGGAGTAGCTTTGTGGGTGACTCCCCGGTGACCCTGGTCAACAATCACGGGCAGTTAACTAAGACAAATGTGGCTTTCCCAAATGTAGATATTAGATTCGAATGTAAAACGTTTAGTGGGCTCATTATTCCTTGTTTATCCTAGTTTGGGGCATCGGAGAACACATAAGCCCACGAGAGGGCTACTGCTCGCCTCCGCACTCCTCTTCCTCAAGTATTTGGCGTCTGTCTTCGCTGGTACTGAGCGTCGACCATTGGAAGAACTGTTTCATGTCCTTAAATGCATCTACGGCGATGAACTGCTCTGTGGATGCCTTCGGACCATGGCCAGACTTGGCCCCACCGCCACAGGCCATACACCTCATGCAGAGCTATGATTCGCTGAAGTCACGGCTGCTGCCCCAGGAAGGCAAGCAAAGCGTTAGGGTGCAGCAATATTCTGTCGAATCTTCCAAGGGTCCCTATGTGTCCTCTCTCTCGTGGCAGTCCTCCCTCTCTGCCTTGCTACCCTTACAGGGGTCTGCAAGCCCATGCTTCACAGGTCTCTGCCACAATCCCAACAGTTTAGTTTCAGTCTCGCGGCATGCGCAGAGATCTAAGGGTAGCCATAAGGCCGTCTTCCGTCGAAATAGTAGCCCTATGGGTGGGCGGGGGTGGTCCCCTGCTGCTCGATGCTCTCCTTCGTCGACAGGGTCACCCACTGCAGCACGTGAGACCGAACAGCTGGAAGGAGGAAACCCTCCCTTTCCCCAAACTCAGCAATGCTTGTTGGATTCCACAGACACTGATATTAGCAAATCTATGCCTCAGCCAAGACAGGCACACAAAGACGTAGCCTCAACCTGCAGAGACCCAGTGGAGCCCTCTACCCAAAGGAGGGCCCACAGCAGCAACGCTCTAGAAAGTCCCCTAGCTAGGAGTGCCTTTAATTCGTCTCCCGATAAAAAAGAGACTGACGATGCAAATATCTCCCGAGGGCGTAGTGCTCCACAGGCAGTTGGGAGCCTACTCATGCGTCTTCAGCGCCGTAGCTCCAGCACTCGCACGTCAAACCCTTTGAGCTGGCGTCGTCTCAGGCAGCAAGCGGCAGTTGCACCATCTGTTGTACGCAGTAGGAGCAGCAACTATGCGTCGGGAGGTGCTTGGAAGTGGGACGGGAATATGTTGGTGCCAGGTGATGACGCAAAGACGAGAGCCCTCAGACGGGAAGCTCTGGAGCGAGTAAGACAACGAGCACGAGAGGCTAGAGAGAAACAACGGCAGGACTCGCTGTTGCTTCAGCTGGAACAGGAGCAGCAGCAGCAACGCAGCCAAGAGTTAAGCCGGCAGCTTATGCAACGCACCTTGCAACGGATACGGGAAAACGCAGTGAAGCAAGAAGAACAGAGACAGGAACAGCTCATACTGCAGCAAAAAATGATGCAACAGGCAGAAGAGAGAAAACAATACTGCGCTCAGCACCGCAGAGCCCTGCAACAGAAGCTGATACGGCAGCAGAGAGAAATTAAAAACAAAATACGCATGCGCGCGGAGGAGAGCGTCAGGCAGTCGAGGGAAGCAAAGGCAAGGTCCCATAGCGCGTTAGGAATAGAACGCCCTTAGAAAAGCACACAGATACCAAGGGACTCAGCTCAACCAAGCACTGCAAAGTTATTCGATTTTTCGAGCATTCCTGGTGTGTTACGCTGGTTGGGTCGCTGAGTGTGTCGCCACACTTCCCGTGAGCGCAAACTTGATTTTGCACATATTTTCCGGGATTCTCCACTTCTTTCTCTGCAGCTGCCCTCTATATACGGCGCTTTAGTTGCAGGTATGGAGAGACTTTGCCAACGGTCTCTAGCTCCTTTTTGAATATTTGTAATTGTCTTTTCAGGAGAGAATTGCAGCGGAGCTGCGAGCCTTTAGGCGACGCACAGTCTCGCGTTTGCAGGTAGCCTAGTACGAATCATAGAGATGTCCACATCATGTGTCTTGAAAATATACTGAACAGTAAAATCAGCCCACTGGTAAAAGAGAACAGCTTCAAAGCGAATACCTAGAAGAAGAGTAGGCACGGGACAAAGCCAAAGACAAGTGACTGATTCGAAGCCTAAGTAAACAACTCGACGCCTGGACACGCTCAATATCAAGCAATAGCAAACGATGCATGATCAAAGCCATACTCAGTTTAGGATAGGTTGCAACCACTGCGCAAATATAGATCGCAGGAACACTTACAAGTTGGGAAACCTCTAGCTACTGAGAGACAGATTTGCTCCTGTTGTGTTGGCTGCCAAGCGTGAGGCAGAGCGCAGATCGATGAGCCAGCACACAAAATCAACGTCATTCATGTGCTTTGTCTTTTCCAGAAATATGCGGCTGAGAGAAGGGCGCCTTCCGTTCCTGCCACTGAGCGTCAAGCAGAGCAACAAAAACAGGATCCTAGAGTAACACGCTGCCCTGGTCCACTTGCAGATTTGCCCTTCTTCTGCTTTATCACTGGCACAAATCGTTTCTTAAATGAAATCACGCCCTCCTTCCATGAGTTCCGGATTACAAACAGGCCAAACAAATGGTTGGAATGTCTAGGAACTAGGCAAGGCTGATCACTGCAGCACTGGTTGAGCTTGTGGCTGCGGCATAGGTTGTTGAGGGGCCTCTTCGGGCTCTGATGAGGCTAAGGGAAGCACGGCGCCTTCGAGACGAATTCTTGGAGGTTTGAAGATGAGGCGACAGCACTGTTCTAATATAGTGGTTAACAAGCCTTTCGCCAGTGCGTTAAGGAGTCTTTTAGCACGCCTTTCATGGCGCACTCTGGCACAGGCGTTTTCTAAATCGGCTGGGGGGACCAAAGCTTCCCTTTTGCTTTTTCCCAGCACTACATTGTGCTGTTGTCGATTTGCCGTCTTGTCATATGTTTGCTGTCTCTTTCCTTCGCAAGACACTAGCTTTGTACAAGCGGTTAAAACCTCTACTGCCTTTTCGCACTATGTACGTCCTCAAAGTGACGCATGCTTTCACTCTTGGCAGTCTACGCAGTCGTGTGTTCTTAACTGGCAGCAGTCGCATATATCCGTATATTTGTAGTGCTTCTCTAGAAAGACTAGTTAAAGACACTTTTGGAGTGTCGAGTAACTAGAGAAAACTGTCCGGACTATCGCAAGAAGGCAAAAGAAATTTTGTCTGTTCGTGGATACCATAATTGATTCTGCCACAAGATTGCTGCAAGCACTTGCGCAGAATCCACCACAGAGCCGTAAGTTATGCATGGCACATTTCAGTCTGCGAGTTTCCTTACTGGCAGTGGACCTGCACAGCAGTTTAAGCTCGGCAAGCGCGTATAGTGGGCGCATCGGCTGCAACTGACGAGGAGACGCGACTACACGTCAGCCAACAGGATGAGCCCAGCACTTTTCGATCAGATCACATATAGATTGGATCAGCTTCCGCTCGCTCTTAAGCCCTGTTGAGCACCCATTGAGCCCCAAATCACTTGTTGAACTGAGCCAACAACAGGTATTTCTACTTTTCAGTAGGCTACGTAGTCTCTGGCCGTAATTTGCCTAATCAGCACCTCGTGCAAAGTTCGGGCCCATCGCTCGCAATCATTGACACAATCAGGAGCTCCGTGTGCAGTCCTCTTGTAATGCTGGAGGTTAATTCTCTTGCTCATGCAGGGCATCAAGTTGAGTGGCACTAAACGCTGCAACTGCCGCTGTTGCACGTCATTGCCCCATTCTGAGGATTGTGGGCTACTGTATCTCGCTTGCAGATCTTGTAATAGTAGCAGGTCGTCTTCAACCCGAGCCAATGCCTCTCTGAAACCGGCGCAGTAAAAATTGGCTGAAGACGCTCATGCTGCCGTCGCTTCATGTTACTGGAACCTGCTGCAGCGTTTCTCTACAAGTGTTTCCCAAAAAACTAACGAAGGTGTACGTTTCGGGAGAAATGCACCACTTCCTGCGCTGTATCACATGTGCTGATGAGTCAATGTACCTACTTGATTCGCGAACAGCGTCGAACTGCTTCTTTCGATACTGCAGAGCCATATCCCCTGAGGCTGGCGCGGCAGAGGAGGGAACCTAGGTGGCCCCGCACCTCCTCAAGTTCCTTTTCTGCATTCACAGGAGAGGTTCAAATCTGAACACTAGGAGGAAAAATTTTCAATGCTTTTGGAAGCTTCAATGTATGCAAAAAAGGATAACGAGGTTCTCCCAGTGCATAAAGCTCCAGCTCACCTGCTGCAACGAACATGCGACGAGAAAAGAACACCCTGGAGCGTAAGTATCTGTCCTTAATATCGAGCTTACGCTTACTGGTGTCTGTATGTGGGGGAGCAGCACACGTGGCTTCAGCATGTCGCAGTTGCTTGGAGCCTCGCAAAATTTCCATTGAATCCCATGTGTGAGCAACGCAGCCACCCCAAAGCCCCTGCTGCTGCAGCATTTGCAAGGCCCCTTGGAGCGTCCTGGCAGCAAGCCGAACGCAGCCCTCATCCCAGTATCGTATAGAGAGATTGTAGATGCTTGCGAGGCGATGCGGGCAAAAGGATGTCCCGATCGAATGCCGGATCTGCCCATCTAAAGTTGGCAAGCGACGACTTGGGTGCATTTGCAGCACCGTCCTAAAGTTGGGCTCCAAATTCCGTCGCTGCCGGTGCATAGCTGCCCGCTGCATGCGTTCAGCCCAGCGCCATTCATTGTGGGCCTCAGTCAGTTGCTGCTGGCGCTCTCGACGAGCCGTTACGCGTTCCTGTTGTCTGTCTTGCGGGCTGCTCAGTTGCTGCCGCTGCAGCGTGCTTGTGGCACTACACGCCCTGTTTCGGCTGCTCTTTGCCGCTGAAGTATCCCGAGCGGAGCACGTTTGCAGTTTCAGGTCAGGAGGGTGAGAGGCCTAAAACAGAGCATTAAACACGCTTCCCTAGACTGTAATGCACTTGCTGTCCACGTTACGGCAGCTGCACTTCGCCTAGTTATTTAATTTCCTGCCTTGTCATCTCCTACCTCTGCCCTTGAAGCAGCAAGAATGGGCTCCCACGTTTCCTATGGGAAAACACACACATCACGAACACTGCACGAATAAGCAATCATCGAGTGAACAGCTGCTCAGTCCATGACACAAAGGCAGTGCCCGTGGTTCACTGCCTCGTCCGATGAATAAGCTCTGTGCCTTCGAAATATGTTTTTTTCGGGATATTACTGCAAGCGTATACCTCTGTTCCTTCGGGTGGAAGTGTGGAGTCGTGACTCGCTGGTTGGTGAACACAGGTTCCATCCTCAAGGTGACGCAGAAACTCCTCATTTATGCCAGAACCTTGAAGTGTTCCTAAAACATGAATTCGTATCATCACCTACGAGTTTTTCCGTAGCGTTTACATGAGAATGCATGCAAGTTTCTTTGAGGCACAGCGCAGCAGCCAGCTGCTGGAACTGCTGCACAGGCAGTCCCTGCATCCTCACCAAGTGAGCTCCAGTGGGTTGTCGCGGCCCCGTGATCCCCCTGATCTTCTTGCGCTGTGTCAGAAGCAAAATCTGGCATCTTTTCCAAGGCATATAGTTTCCAATCTGTGGCCTGGTTTATTGGGGATGAGGTCCACTTAATGTCATCTCAGAAAGTCGGGAATGGTTTAGACGGGGGGACAAGGAGAGGGATGAGTGGGATCATGGCACCCAACACTTCGCAGAAGACACTCACAAGAGTTTAGGAGGCTTCCTTGCTACAGTTGTGTCCTGAACCTACACAGAGACATCCATGGGACTGCACACCAACTAGAGCAAGGCCTACGCTGCCAAGGATTGCTCCCCGTGGTTAACTAGTGGAGCTTTCTCAGCACTACTGGGCTCTCGTCTTCTGCCTATCTGCTGTGTCAAAAATAACGCTAGTGCGCACTTCGTCCTGTTGAATTCCTCAAAGCTGCATGGCAGAGGCTTATCTATACATAGCACTCTTAATCACACTGGTGTGCTATCCTGGGCATCCCCTCAATCTAGCATGAAGATGCGGGAGCATTATTGAGCAGCTCCATATGCATACCTTTTCCATTTATTACCTGGATGCATTGACTACTTTAAGACGGTGTCTACTGCGTAGATCAAGCGTGAAGGCTCAAACGTTGGTTCAGCGAAACCGCGCGGTGACCCCACGAAATCAATTATTAGGGAGAGTTTCTGCAGATTCAAAGGCCTCAAATATACTGCCATTTAGAACTGTATACTTGCATGGTAAAAATGCGTGCAGAGGATGGTGGTTTTTCGGTGTGTTGTGCGTTGGGTCACTTTTGATCGCATCCAGTTCGGCAGCGGGCTCGTCTGATGGGGGCAGATGCGCTTCGACAGACCTTGTCGGAAGTACAGGAATCCCTTGTATAAGGCTCTATTTTCGGGTTTTGTACCGCTACCACAAAATTCTCAACAGGGAAAGGATAGTCTTCCATGCTGCGATTAAACATGGCCCCACGGCTTGCAACGGTTCGAGCCCAGACACGCAAAGCATACGTTGCCTTCCAGTAATAATTAATCCCCACCGATGTTCAAATAAAACTTTATTTCCCAATAGAAGCAATATTTTTCCTGAAAAATCAAGTCGGCTGATCGCGGAGGAACTGTCAGCTTGTTGTTGATTACAATGCAGCGTCAGAGAGTTCACCTCCGTCCGTGGACTGTTCCTAATTTGCTAGATGACGAGGAGAACTTACCTAGACTCCTAGATGTAAGCTCCATAGCGCTTCAATCGTATCGCTTGATGGAATATCTTGGCAGTGAGTGCCGCTCCGAAATGGGGCATTCTATCTCGCGCAGCAGTCACCTCGACTGGAAGGCTGTGGACGGCTTCAGGAGACTAATAGAGCTAAAGAAGTATCTTTTTCCCAATATTGCAAACATTACTTGAGCTGGAAGTGCCTCATCACTGCATTGAAGGCAGTTGCTGCCTTTTTTAAACAAGCAGCAACACCTTAAACGAGAACAGCGCGGAGCGGGTCCAGCGGCATTTTTCTTGGAGCAGCCATATGAAAGCCACAGTGATCCCCTTTAAGCATGTGATTCAACTGCACTGAGATGAATATGAGATTCCATTGTGTGCAACGACTGCACGGCAAACGGAAGGACAGACAGTTTGTCAGGCGCACCAGTTTGTATCTGTAGCATAACTACATGATAGAATACCGGAATATGCATCCCAGAAAAAACAATTCTGACATGAGGTTGCATGCGTATATACTACATTTTTGAGTGCACGATTTCTGCACATATCTTCAAGAGGCCTATAAATGAGGCACCTTTACAAGAATTGACGGCTTTTCTGGAAACATGAGCTCGGATATGTTATGAAATATCCTACCTGCAGCCACCGCATGAACAGCCTGGTGTGCCAGAATTTGAGAAAATTGGACTAAGTAGGGTTCACGCACTGTTACTAAGGGGCTCTTTATGCGTCACCAGCGATTTTGTGCCGCGGCATTACGGAAGCTACAAACAGTGCAATGTTAGGACTGCAGGCGCAACGACGATGGCATGAAACCATCGAAAAATGAGAAGCCGCTCCCATTGGTCGAGCTTAAAAGGCTATATTTCAAGTGCTTAAATGGGAAAGCAGTGCATGGACTCCAGGGGCAGAGCTTCCCGTTAGTCCCTTATTCTTATGAAGACCTGGCAACCCTATAGTTGAAGCTGGGGGACCAACTCTGTGACTTATGCCAAGAGCACCCCAAGCGGGCAATTTGCATTCACGCCCTTTTTTATTGGTATTTGAGGTCCTTTTGAATCTCTCATTCCCCAAGATCAACTGGTTGCTCACAACATATTTTATTCAGAAAAGATTCCGGAGGCAGTGCTCTCGGGGAAACCGTCACTTCAGCGGGGAAAAACAACTAAGCATCTGCTGAAAATATGTAACACAAAAAGGTTTTCAATTACGGTATACCACTTCGCATGCTTTCGCTAGAAAACTGCGCATTTGAGGAACCATAGTTGCTGCGAACTTTTCAAAGCAAGGTGGATACCTTCCCTCGAATCTGTCATTACCTCAATAAAACAGTGATTTCTTGCATTGTGGTGCTAGGCCAGTCAGATAGGGGTGTAGACGTTGGCCAATATCGGTCTCTCCGTTTTCCGAAAATCAAGGTGCCTCATGAAGTTCACGTTGCTGCTTGGCACAAAATTCGGGAACTCTTTGACTCAGCCTACGGCACAACAATGTTAGCCGCTATGCGCTCCCTGAAAAATAACTAGGGCTTCGTGTCTACGTATTAGATTAGCGATTACGTATGTTGCTGCAGAGGCCCGCAAGCAAACACGAGGACAGGGACTTCTTGCCTATGTGGGCGAAGTGGACACAATGGTGCCATATGGGTGAGCTCGCAAATCAGGGAAACACCTTAAGCTTGAGGAGTTTTACAGATTATGCTGTTTTGTGGGGCTCTGGACGCTGTACAGTCTAGTTGTACACGCAGATAGAGAAATTAGAACGCAGCTGGCGACAGATACGCGAAGCAGAGGACACTGCTGAGTGCAAGCTCAACTCTTCGACCAGTAAATTTCGCCCGCTGGCCTCACTGCAACATGCCGCAGCGTTTGCTTATAACTGCGCAGTCTTTAACAGCTCGCTTTGTTAACCTGCTACTGCATGCAGACCCGCCTAGCATGAGCCACTGTATCCTCTGCAGTTGGACACCCTGCTAGTGTGTACAGGACTGTGCCGAAGCTTCGCAAAGACCTTTGCCAAAGGACTGTAGCTGCGCTGTCAACACAGCGCGGGCAAGTTGCGAAGAAGCCAGAAGGCGGCGTATGTGTACAGCGAAGGAAACCACTGTCGCAGGAAAAAACGAAAAACCCACAAATACGAATTCTGTCACCAACATCACACACATAATAAACACTATCGTCGCTCTTTATTGCTTTCTTGCGAATTTATTTATTTGTTTCGAAGAAAAGGCCGTTGATGGGCCCCAATGCCTACCGCATGACTCTAGGGTGCCAGGGTCACCTCCATAAGCATAGTTTATGTGCAGCTTCAAAGCCTAGTACCATAGACCTTTAAGTTACACCGTTCTATCTGTCGGCATTTGGGGTCCCCCTGCCCATCGAAAAAACCCACGCAGTATGTTTGTCTTTGCTGCAACGGGAGAGGCGGGCAGGCAAGACCTCTGAAATGAGTCAGCAAGCCTCACCATGGGGATGTTCAGCTAACTTGGTGGGGTTTTTTATGCTATTAAATCAGCGTTTGAGCTATAATTTTTTCATATTTGTACAGCTAGACCCACATAGATCGAGCAGGTCAGGTGCAAGGCTACAGGTTCCGCTCCATTGCCCAGCTCCCAAAGTACAACAGCACGTCGCGCGTAGAACAGAAGCAGACTGATTGGTTTCCTGATTGACCCTATTGTTTCCATAGTGAGCCTCTCTGCCACACAACTTAAATGTCCCAGCAGCAATACCTTCCCAGGCTTTTGCTTTGTTGGCACAATTTCTAGGCGGGCTCAGCCCAGCGTCCATAACAGCAGAGACGGACCTCCCGACCCCATTAATCCAGGTATATAGGGTAGCATATAGGAGCCTCATATGGGGTGAGGAAAGAGCTACGGTAGAGAAAGAGGGGTGGCTAAAATCAGAGGCTCCATGAGGTTGCAATACTTTTCGCGTTACTCCCATGGTACGGCACATGACAAATTTGTTGCATATGCAACAGCAGCAAGCCAATACTTACGGCAGCTGGAACGTAGAAACTACTGACATTCAAAGCAGTGCATCAGAAGCAGCAAAAGATGCGGCACCCCCAGAGGCACCAGCAGCAGGAGCGCGAGCAGCAGAATCTACAGCAGCCACCAGAGCGCCAGCAAGTCGAACTGTCTCAGCACCTAGAGACCCCTAGACGAAATTCTATGGAGGCTCCCAGCGAGGTTAACCCTCCACATGGGGAAACCCCTGGAGGCCACTCTGACCAGTGTCAGCTCAATGCAGAGGCATTGGCCCTCTTCGGACCCTCAACCCGCACGCCTTCTCCCCGGAGGCAGAGCGCCAATCTAAAATCGGACTGGAGAAGCTCTCCTGAGCTCTCTGGAGCTACTCCGTCAACATCCTCAAGAACAAGGCATATAGTAAACCGCATAGTAAAAGCTACAGCCCCGCAAGAGCCCAATCTGCAAACGCAAGAGACAGGCACTCTCGTTTTCCCTACACGCTCTTCCCGTAGGTACCCTATGGTATCACCGTGTGAAAAAGTCTGCCAGGAACATCAGCAGCGCCAGCAACCGCTGCAGCTCCAGAGAGAGGGTCATCCGAGTCTAGAACCCCCTGCAGGCAGGGACGGCAGAAATGACTCAGTCAATCCAACAACATCTGTGCCGGAGATAATTATATTTCCTCCAGACAGCTCCGTTGGGATTCCAGGTCCTGTCGTATCAGAGCCTGTTGAGCGCAGAAGTCTTGCTGCTCAGCAGCCGCAGCAGCCCTGTGAGGCAAATTGCGACACAGCCCCTGCTCAGCCTCCTGGTTCCACTGACGGAGCGAGCGCAGAAGCTCCCACAGATGTCCCCGCAAGCCATCTGGAAGGGCGGCGAAAGGCGCAATGTCAACGGGCTTCCCGAGGAATTTCAGCCAGGGGTCGCAGGGGTAGGAAGAGAAGGGACTGCTGCACTACGAGAGAGCCACCAGGCCGCGCCAGCCTTCCGGGGGATGCTGACGAGTGCTCTAAACCCACCAGTGAATCTGCGATTGCGGCGCTAGAGGCGCGGTTCGGTTGTGGGGGTATGCCTTTTTTGGGGGGACCTACTAAACCCCTCCACGCAGCCCACATTCTTGAGTTGTCTCCTCTGCTTCTGGCTAAGGTGCTTCAGTTGCTTCCACCTGGATCTGTAGCAGCGTTTGGCTCCACCTGCTGGGAGGCTCGTCGCGTCCTTTCCTCATACTGCTGCATCACGTCTCTTTCAGCAAGACACGTTTCTTCCCTCCTTGCGCAGCCGCCAGCCGTACTAAAAAGGCTGCTTCCCTTTTTGTTAGGCCTAAAGACCCTGGAAATAGAGCTTACTCCTGCAATCTCTTCTCCGCTCTTTTTAGGGGCCGCCGCTGCAGCAGCATCAGCTGCCGCTGCTGCTGCTGCAGGGAATCTGCTGCGACCCACAGATGCGGTGTATGACCAAGGAACCATAAGTGGCAACAATTTGAGTGAGCAAGCACATACTCCAAGAGGAACACGAGGAGAAAGAAGGCAGCAGCAGCCGCAGCAACGGACTTCTACTAGCAGCCAGCACCACCAAGCAACGCAGCAAGAAGGAAGAAGAGGCAGTCAAAGCGAATACCCCACTGAAATTCCTCTCGAGGACCCCTCCCTGTCTCGTCTATCTTGGGCGTATGGACTGGTACAGGGAAGGGCACTGGACTTGCTACGCCTGCAAGCACCCCTCTGCGACGCAGCAGTGGCTGCTGGAGACATGCAGAAAACTGAATCTTCACCAGAATCGTTGCCCTGTCCCTGGACAACTCACACAGCAATTCATGCTTCTCCGTTCATCAGCGCTCTTTGCCACTTGAAGTCTGTCTCCGCCATACTCAAGCTCTCACCTACGGGAAATCCCGGAGAAATTCAAGCTGCGACAGAGCTGTTGCTCCTGCTACAGATGCTGTTGCACAGGAACGCCAATTCTCTTGTTTCTATAAAAATCGCAGTCGATCTGCCGCCCTCATCAGTATGTGTGAATATTCCCCAATACGTTCGAGCTCTGCTCGATGCACAGCAGTATCGCGCTGCTATAATTAAGGACTTTTCTCGGCCAATGCATTGTGCGGTTTTAAATGCTAAATATGTGCTTTGGTTGCCTCATGTCCAGAAGGCTCACAAGCGCAGGTAGAACTAACATCTTGATGTGATTTCTCAAGAGTCAAGGACTAAATTTTCCGGTACTTGAGGTGCTTAGCTGTGAGCTCTGACTGACGAGCTGATGATCTATCGTGCGACTGTGCAGCCTGCCTGGCGACACGTGCCGGCGATACTGCTTCCGCCTTCTCTCCCGCTTCTTAAGTCTCTCTACATAGACTTTCCTTTCCAAGTACGCCTGCAGCCAGGATTTCGCAGGTCCCTGCTTGTCCTCATTGCAGTGTTCCAGTCGGAGCCCGCTGCATTCATATGCGTATAGATTAAAGCAATCAACGGCAACATTTGTAGCCCGAAGCCGTGATTTTGCGGGCTATGAGCTCTTCCTGCTGCTTCCCTACTGTAGGTGATTATACGCTGTACATAACTTGCGAGCAGTTTTTGCACAGGTCACCTCTGGCCTATCCATTTCGTTGGGCTTCTCAACACTCTCGATCCACTCTGCACACAGATTAATGCTCATGAAGACAGGAATACTTTGGCGGGAACCCAAAACTATGCAAGGGCATTCATGCCCTTGTTGCTCTAGAAAGCTGCAGGCTGAGCATAGCGGCGATGAGGGCTTTTCCGCAGCTGATGACCACTCTTTCGCGGTTCCACCCGTCGCCAGTAGTGCACTGTGGGAAGTTGATGAAATCGTGTTCGAACCCTTGAAGGGCCAGCTGGGGGAAGCAGCTCCAGCTTTATGTATGGAAGCTGTTGCGGAGGATGATTCAGCAGCAGTAAGGCGAACTGCAGGTTCAATATCTGGAGAGTCAAGAGTAGTGGCGTACTGTATGCTAGGTGACAGCTGTATAGCTGCCCTACACAAAAGCGGTCGACTTTGCATCATTCGTCGCAAGGAGCAGGTCTCAAATGAGCGTTCACGACTTTTATGTGGGAGTACGCAGCTCTCTACCTTGCACTGTCAAAGACACGCCCATCACGTACATCCCAGTTGGGTATTCAGTTAAGGCGTCATGGCTTACTTTATTCCAAGTGTGTAGGCCTACTGCTACGCACAGCTCTGTCGCTTTTTTGAATGCTGCAGCAAGTGGGGGACCTCTGCCCCTCGCGGGCCAAGCTGTAGCCTTTTTGAGAAGGAGGGCCATACTCCTGACCGAGCTGTCTGCAGTAGCAGGAAATCCTCTCCTCTACAGAACGGCTACCAATGTTGCAAATGGGTCACGCACTGACACTACTCCTGTTGCATCTCTCACGCATCTGCAACATCAAACTCAGCAGCAGCCAGTAGGAACAGATTCGCTTCAAAATGCCCAGGTTTCCCGTGAAGTAAGGCCTCCACTCAGCGCTGGGACGCAGCAGCAAGACCAGGAACAAGAGAAGGTGACACAGGAACGGTTAGTTCGGGCCGTTCAGCATCTACTCGAAGTCGGAGCGGAAAGCCTGCAGCTGCTAGACGTGGACGGAGAAGTTCGGCATTTTTCAGTACTACACGAACAACTGAACTTTAAATGGTAAGGGGTTATGCTTTTGGAAAGCATCACGCATTGGGATTACCTGTTAAAATTTTTCTAGAACAAAACACATCTTTCACTGCAGCCAGAGGTCGCAAAGCCAGTTAAGCTCACAATGCCTACTTGTCCCGATGCAGAGTTCAGAATTTCTGTGTGTTTGCAGCCTGCGCCGTCTCTCTCTTGGATGGACCATTACACCAGAGTTGCTGCAGCTTTTGTTCCTCTTCAGCAGTAGGAAGCTACGGTCTCTACAAAAGCTTAATTTCAATGGCCCCGCACAAATTCATCCGGAGGCTTACATACATATAAACCACTCCAAAAGCGCCTTCATTAGCAGCAGCTGCTGCTCGTGGTGCGAACCACTGGTAGCTCCTTTGGAAGAAGCAACCCTACGACGAAGTGCAGGACTCAACAATTACGGACTAGGCCAAATACATCTTCAACTATACGCTCTTCTCAATTGCGGAGCATGCAGTGTCTCCGAGATAGAATACGCGCGGCAGCAGCAGCTGCAGCAGCAGTTGCTGATGCTTGGCAACAACAAAAGGAATAGGGCCATTGTCAATGAAATAAAACGCCAGAGAGATCCGCTTTGCTTGGATATGATGGCAGCTGAAACCCTAAGTAAGCTGAAGCTTTCTAGTTCTTTGCATTATTCTTCATTTCGTGGTTTCAGTGGCGTAAATAATACTTGAGGCTGCAAATAATGAGGTTTCATGGCTAATCGCGTGATGCTCGTCTGTGAATTCATTACTTAAGGCTCTTTCTTGCATCGCCGTTCTCACTGCAGCTGTGCAGGCCAACGGGGTGGAAGGGGAGCAAGCCTTTGAAGGACCGCAAAAGGTGAAGGGCAGCAGATGTAACGGGAGCGTTTCTTACTGCCTCCCAGCCCTGTCTTAAGTGTTGACTAAAAGGCCTACACAGCCAGCAAAGTGTTTGCTGGCGAAAGCCTAAGCAGGACCATAGAACAGCAGCAGCAGAGAGGTGGCGACTCTATGTTACAACGTCAGTGCCCTTGCTTGCGTAGCATCTCATATGCACGGAAAATCTCGCTTACCTTGTCTGCATCAGGATTCACGAGATGAAAGTCATGACAATACAGCAACATCGTCCCGCGCGACGGAAGAAGAGTCTGCAGAGCACCTAAAGCAATCATTGGCCGCTTGCAGTGACGTGACTTTGGATCTTAGCCGAATGCTCCTCCATGAGGAGGGCCAATGCTCAAACAAGCCCAGCAAGACGGCCGCGAGCTCCTGTCGCCAAAGGGTCCAGCAGGTAGGTTTTAATGGCATAGCCTACCGCTTTACCGCCAGGCGCCTGCGCCTCGTAGTCAGATACTGCATCTTGCATGCAACATTAGTGCGGTGAGCGCAGGCTGGGTCCTGGCTGTGGCGTGCAATACCCTCTACTCTGCGTGGACTGGCAGGGTCTCGAGGGAGCCCTAGCGAGGCTGCTCGACCGCCTACAGAAGTTTCTCTGGAGACTGCCGACAGGCGCAGAACAGTGTACGTGACGGAGGCACAGGGATTTGCACAAACTGAGCAACTAGAATCCAATGCCCCTTCCCTTCAGAGCTGTCAAACTGAAGCTCGCCAAAGTGACCGAGAGGCAGTCCAACTTGAGCAAGAAGATGCAAAAGGAATCCCGTCAAGACGGAGGAGGCCGTCTCCAAGCGACGCTGAAGACAGAGAGGCACCGAAAGCAGAGAGGACACCAGCGGCAGTGCCAGGCGTAAAGCCCCGTCCAAAGAGGCGGCGGTTGGTTGAGACACCAGGTGCAGGATTAAAAGGTGCAACAAAACTGAGCACTGAAACTCTCAGAAGGCACGTTGCCGAGTTTGCTCGCGAGCACCTTCCGCTCTTGGGCGATTTGGTATACCCACGCCTGGAAACTCTGTTTCCCGCGACAAAGGCCACCAGGCAGACCCAAAACGGCACAACCGAGAATTCAAGGTCGCTCCCCAAGGAATTTCCCGAAAAAGAGTACAGGCTCAAGCGCGCAGAGCTGCAAGTTCTGAAGGGCGTCACGTCCTTTCTGCTGGACATGGCAGTGGACAGTCTTGGTTCCACACTGGCGGAACTTGACAGCAACACCCCCACAGCCCCCAGTGGCAGCTGCAGTGATAAAGCGTTCGAGACGTTCTCATCTGCTCAGTCCCTCTTGCCTGCTCTTCCCGTCAACGAAAGCTCCAGACATACAATAACAGGAGCCCCGGCAGCAGCGCAACGTGATGAACAGGTGCAATCCTCGCAATGCGGGATGCAGAAGCGGCACGAAGATGACGACGGGCTCTCCTTGTTGAAACTGCTGCAGTATTCTCCTTCCCCTCGCACTAGCTGGTCTCACGGTGTTTTTTTCAAGTACGCGTACGTTGACCTTGACTTTGAATGCCTTGCCACGTTTCGGATTTGCCTCTGCCACCACCCCTTGTTCATATTCTACAAAGAACATGAGAAGGGGCTGCATGTCCTACATGTCGATGGTGAGTGGGAACTTATTCACCCGCTAGATCAAGTGATCCACTTCCTGCGGCTTTTCGTTCCCATTTATCAGCTTCTGAACGCCCTATGAATGATTTCCATCACTTCAGCTTCCCTTACTCGCTGCAACTCGCCTCTCGCTAAGTGTGCCGCTGTCATTGATGCGACAGCTGCAGCGATTACCGGTTTCGAATGTGTCAGTGATGTCTGTGCTTGTGCAGGGGTTTTCAATGCTGCGGCAGATAGCGCCCAGGAGAAAACGGGTAAGCTCGTTTTGTGCCCCTTGAAAGCACTTCTGTGATCTCGCAGGATTTCCGTGGTTGGTGCCTGGTCCCATTTTATTGGCTGGCCTGCAATATACAACATCGGTTTGACCGCTGTCATTTCTGTATGTGCAGAGCTCTGGAGAGAACGGCTTTCTTACACTTATGTGTGCGACCCTGCCGTTCCTTTTGAACGACAGCAGCAGCACCACCATCGACAGCAACAGCAACAACACAGCCGTCGCCACGAACAAAATCTAGAAACTCTGGAAGCGCCTGAGCCAGCAGGTATAAGATTAAACATTTCCTTTTGGGGGGCCCGCAGAGGAGGGAATCAGGCAGAGGTCAGGGACGGACCTGCAACGGGGAGAGGAGGCAGCAGCGAGGGTCCAATTCACCTACAACTTCCTGCCGGGTCTACGGCCGGAGGCAGGGAGCTAACCGTAGCAACTCCCTCAATGCCTCGAGACGGAGACATACGGTTGTGCTCGGCTAAAGCTAGTCTCTGCCGTGGAGTTGTACAGCAACCTCGAGAGGAGGAAACGGCGTCGGTTCTTCTGCCACACGTAGGACCACAGATGACAGGTAATTAAATCTCTTGCAAGAGCAACGCCTTGTATCATCAAATCGCAGTCTGGCGCGCTCTGTCATTTCCATTCTTGAAAACTATGATGTAGCAATGCGGGTCCGATGCAAGATCATGTTTTTCTTCGGAATTGTTCAAAACCATTTTAGTGTTCATGCTCTTCAGCGTTCTGTTTTGTTCATATCCTGATTATTCCCACCACCGCAAGGATCGGAAAGGATTGTGTCAACTGTTTTTCAACTTCCGATGCTGGCGCTGCAGGGTTCGATTTGTTCTGCCTGGAGATGTGGTCTGTCTTGTCTCTGTGTCGAGATCAAGTATGTCCGCCTACCCTTCCTCAGTACCTTGGAGCGCTTAAACGACTCTGGCTCGAGGCGCTCACGCAGCAGCAGCGAGATATATATAGTAATATCATCACGCCAAAATATATTGCTCGGCGGCTTAAGGCGCCTGATTTAACGTTTGAGGCTCTTCCACCATGGTGGCAGCAACAGCAACAACCTCAGAGCCGCAAGCGGCCTAAAGGGACAGGCGTGGCCTCGCCAAGTGTAGAAAGAAACCTGCCAGCGAGTTCACACGAACATATCTAGAAGGCGTGCACCCTTCTCCCGTTTTTCCTGCGAGTATCGCATCAGCATACCCACCAAGTGCAGTCTCTAACAATATATATGTTTCTTTGCCATTTGCTGAAACCATCGGATCCAAATTTTCTTTGCCCTTATATTTACCACTAGCGGAGGCCTTTGTTGAATCTGACGAGTAGCTCTGCAAACTTCGCAACAATTCGCTCGTTTTCTCCATATCAGTTCACGGGACAACGTGTGTGCGCGAAAAGTTCGTCACCGTGTTGTTTCCGCAAGGTCTGTTTTATTATGCCTCTGCGCCAGTGGCCCCAGTTTTACTTCAAGAACTACCTCTGCACGGCAGGCTCAACGGATGCCGCTAAACAATACTTGGCATTCATATGTTGGCAAAGTGTCAACAGAGCAAGCGCGGTAGGCTAAACAAATGAGTCGATGTACTGAAATTGACCAATATACAGGCAGTCGACAAAAGACCTTTACTGAGCTTAGGCCGATAGCCCTAGTGCGTTGTTTCCTAATTTTTACAACATGTACAGCTCCTATTGCTCTAAACCAAGAGCGATTCGAGCAAGATGATATCCACATAAAGATGAATTGTATGAATGAGCTAGCTAGGCCTGAGCGAAATAATTGCGGCACCAACAAATTCAGCAAGGGACATAATGTGAGCTCGCCACAGACGCAGATGCCTTGAGTAAGGCCTCTGATGTACGTTTTAGAGAGACGGTGAAGCTTCCAGCAAAATACAATGATAACAACTCTCAAACGGCGTGACTTCGGTGCTGTCGCAGTGGACCGTCCGAGGATTGCACTTATCTCAACAACAGTGTTAGCCACATTGTGAAGAGCCGGTCGGAAGGAGAAATACAGGATTAGTTGATCACAACATTTGAAAACAAAGATTGCACAGAAATTTCTAGGGCACTAGCCTCTTTGCCTGGCACCAGTAACGCGTACCAGCAGGGACCCTTGTGGCTGTCATGTTACCGTCACTGTATCTAAACTGCAATGCCTTTATTGCCTTTTATGCATTGCCAAGAAGTTCTAGAGAGGCGATTTGCCAAAAACATCTAGCTTTTCGACCCTGGCAAAAGTAGTTCTGTTCCTTGGCCATTTGAGAAGCAGGCCTAACATGAGTTTCCCTAGCAGGGTATTCAAGCAGCCAAAGAACGGACGTCATTGCCAGTATAACTCAGATCAGCGCACTGTTACTCGGCATGCTGTCCACAAACTTCATTTGCTTTGAATACTGTATGCTGTTACCTGAGGTCCAACGCCAGCATTGCTGGTGCTCGCAACGTTGTTTCTCTCTACGAATAAAAGCAATTTAAGTATATACTACAGCGTAGTGCGTCTAGTCTAGGCTAATTTTTGCCAATGCAAAATCCATTGGGTCTCCCCCTACTGAGAGCCTAGCGCAATCTACACAAGGATACAACGTGTTTGTCAAGGTCAACCTCTGATTGCAAGTCACTAAATGCTCTCTGCCTCGACTGCCGCTGCACTGTTTCTGCATACATTGCGAACAGGAGGCAGATAAAAGGGTGCTGATTGTTCTGGATCAGCAGACTGCGTTTGTCTTCCTTGCCTTTGCGGTGCTTCTGGTACATCCGTGTGGCAGACAAGCATAGGGCTGTGATACAGGCAGGTTTGATGTATATCTGCGTCGAAGGTAGGCACCGACTGCTCATATCTGCTAGTTGCATTACTTTTCCCCCCATTACTAAGAGAGCTGAGGCAGCGCTTTGTCCGTATCATGCTTGCTACGCCGGCACCTTCTGCATGTGCTGAAAGCTGTGTGTCTTGTGATGAAATGTGAGAATCACAGCAAATGTTCACGCCATGCTTCAAGAGAACCCCACACTTTTTGCCCGAATTCCTCGTTTTATCCAGGCTGCATGGAGAAGGAAACCTTCCCGCTGAAGCTTGCAGGGTCTTCCTAGATTTAGTCTTCTTCCTGTCCTGCCCTGTATATGTTTTTCTTAGCCGGAAGTAAATGTTATCCTCCAAAAGCTTCTGTGTACGGAGAAGAATGAGATTTTTCTGCCTACGCACACTATCTGTAAACAGTTGGTTAAAGATTGAGATGCTTGGATCCCGCTGATACGCCACGGGTACTGCTTTGCAGCCATACCTTCCTGGCGTGCCTTGCACGCCTTCCAATAAAGGCACATCTGTTCCTTCGTGGCAAGAAGCTACCGGGTAAAATTGTTTCCTCGTTCTACTTCCTTTGCATTGTAGTGGTGTAATGCTGTTCCTAGGTTCAACTTTTCGACCCAGAGGTGAAGTGTCTGTACAAGATCGTCTCATACTTAAAGTGTTGGTCTCGCCAACACCCCTACAACTGGGAAGAACGGCACTACCTGCTGGACAACGTGCTGGCCGAATAATATCCGTATGCATGCCTTCCCAACAGGGGGAGTTGCTTTCGTTAAATTGAAGTCCAGTTGCAGCAACTGTACGTGCATTCGTCAGTCTACATGCCGATGCCAAGCCTGCCTGGTGATATGATTCTCCTTCTGCAATGCTGACTCCTGCACGCACTTGCATTACTGGTGATGGAAGCGCAGGCTCCAGCCCTGCAATAGGTCTTATGTATGCACTCCCAGATTCAATTCTTGGGATGTGTGGGCTTGGATGATTTCGTCTAATTGTATCTTCGTGGTATGAGTGTTCTTCTGCAGTGCTGACTTCTGCAGGCGTTTCCATTACTGGTGATGGAAGCGGAGGCTCCAATCCTGCAATAGGTCTTACGTATGCACACTGAAACTCGACTCTTGGGATATGTGGACTTGGCTTATATGGAGTAATTGCATCTTCTGTAGCAGGTGTTGGCTGCGATATATGACCCAGCATCGGACAATATTTTGTTTTATTTCGTTCATCCGCTCCTATGTCACATGGCGGCCGGGTAGATGCGGTGGCTGCTTCACGAATAGGCGACAAAGTGTTTTGGATTTTCCCCTCATTTAGCTTGTTCGACGCCTTAGCAACGCAAGAAGAATCGCCTGAGGTAGCCCGAAAAGTTTCGCCGTCAACGAGTCTCCCCTGTGTTATTCCATGGCTTTCTTGCTGTATCTGTCCTCCAAGCGACGTACGATCTGCCAGTAGCTGGTGCTGCACATCAGATACCTTATTCCTTTTTGCCGCGAGAAGTGCACTTTGTCCATTCTCTCTGCTGCTTTCTACAGGCTCACGTGGAGGTGGCGCGACATTTTGAGGGCTAGAAAGTAGGGCCTGTACTCGCTGTTCGCATGCGCCGACGGCGGCGACAGCTGCAGCGGCTGCTGCTGCTGCTGCTTCAATAAGCCCTGAAATTTTTTGTCTACTGCGACCTAAACTTCTTCCTCGGCGTTGTATGCAACCTACTTTCAAGCTCCGTCCCAAATTTGATCTTCTCAGCGCGTTCGCACTGCTGATACAGCTTCTCCACAAGGCTGTCTGACTCCGCTGTTGATCTAGTTGTGCCTGCTGAAGCTGCATTGTCATTTGGAGTTGCTCTTGCTGCACAGTAAGCTGCTGCTGCAGCAACTCCGCGTGCTTGCACTGCCTTTGTAATCTGTCCCGTAAAGCATTCTGCTTCAAGTACAAAGCGTCAGAAAAGCAGCTTGGGAGTAGCAACATCCCGCGCTTTTGATGTTGCAGCTCGAACTGCAGCAGCCGACCATTCCACAATAGGCTGCCAGGATATGGATGGTAAGCACGGTCCCGTCCCCTGTACCGATGTAGCCTGCTGCAGCAGTATCCGCTCGCAGATGCGTTGTGGCTTCCAGTTGCTTGCCTCCTCTGCTTCCTGGGGGCACGGAGGATGCTGCGACCACGAACGTGCAACGATTCCTGTATGTGGGGTTCTTCGCTTTCATGCTGGAAACAATGCGCAGAAATGTGAGTAGCAGGACAGTAGTCGCCTTTGTCTCTTTCGTATGCTCCGTCACCTTGATTATGCTGCAGTTTGGGAATACCAATGTCTTCCTGAACCTGGATGGTGTGAGCAGGATTCTGCTCTTCAGGCGAGCATTCCATGAACACGTTGCTCTCTGCTCCGACAGCTGGGCAGCGCACAGGGGATGTTATGTAGGTGGCGCTATTCTGCTGCTTTGCAGGGAAGTGCAAGTGCACGATCTGCTGCAGAGTTCGAAAGCTTCCGTTGCACAAATGGAAACGTTCAGAGGCACCTGCTGTTTGTGTGGTCAGTTCTGCTATGTAATTATGAGATGCCTCGTTGTTGGTTGTTACGCGATGTGGCACAAGATCAGAAGGCCCGATTCCAAAAGCCCCTGCCTGCTGTAGTGCACACTGCTGCATAGCCTCTTTGGCAATGCTGCATGACATCCCCTCTTCGGCATCACTGACTCGCTTACCGTGTCCCTCTCTAGTCTTAAAAGCTTCCACACCACTTTCCTCAGCATCAGAATTTTTGACAAGAGTTATAGCCCCACCGTGCCACCTCCCTCTGGGTATGCGGGTGCTTGAGGCTGCTCGCAGACCTAGCAAAGCGTTTTGAGACCTCGCAGCATGCCTTGGAGAGACAAATGGAACTATGGCTGAAAACGAACGACTTGTCAAAGGCCAATCAACTTGCATCGAGCGCGACAAATCATCCTCCGGACTAAGCACAGGGTGGGAAAGGCCTGGTGCTCTGTTGAGCGAGAACGATCTACTATGGTTGCCGAAGCTGCGTCTACCACTGCTGCGTACGGCATGGCCACGCGCAGTGCCTCCACAGATATCTTCCTTCAAGCATGCTTCCTGACATAGGCGTGGAAGCTGCGGAGAAACATCAGTTGATAGGGCTTCGGTTTTGCCAGTAACGTCAGCGACTGCATCATTTCGCACGGATTCGCGGAAGGCAGTAGTGTCACCTACATGCCTGCCAGCTTCGTCCGCTAGCGCCAGCCCAAGATGATGTGATTGTTCCCCTGATGAAGCCACTGCACTGCTTTGTGCATCGTTCGCTTCCACTGCCACTGATGCACGCAGTGTGGCTTCTGACTTGGGGTAAGCCACCTCTGCAAGGTCTGACAGCACAGTTTCGGTGGCTGCCACTTCTCGCGATGCTACTGATGGCGGAGCAGCAATGTTTGCATGTCCCAAAACGCATGAAAGCGTTCTGGAAATATGCTTCGATGCTTTTTGCAGTGCGCATTTGCGGAGTGGTAGCCGTTCGACGCTGTGGATCTTCGGATCTACACAGGAAGTACTTCGCCAGTATAGTTTCTTGCCGCCAGAGAGGCCAAAGGCAATTCCCTGCGGTACCAAATGTCGACGCCCGTCATCTGTGGACAAAACGCTGTGGTCATCAGCGTCTCTAGCCCTATAATGTGCGGTCTCTTCTACAGTTAGCTTTCCTATGAGTGTACAATCCTCCAAAATCCTCTCCGGTTGGGAGAGAACTAGGGGGCTCTCTCCGAGCTCAGGCAGTCCATCACTATCTATCGCAGACCCTACGAAGGTCCGAGGCTCGCCAATATATTTTCCACTGTTGAGCTGCTGGCCATGTTGTTGCCCGCGTGAAGAGCAGCTACCATCTTCCGATTTTTTTTGGCTATTGTCGTCCTTCGACAGTATTGCGCTTGTGTCCGTTGGTCCACTGTCCTCCTGATCACCACCGTCCAGTTGGTGGGAAGCGCTTCCAAGCTGTCTTCCTATATGAGCGTCTTGCTCCAAACCCACGTTTTGTGGCCCGTCGGCAAAAAACAGCTGCTTGTTCGTGATGCTAAGGCTCGGTATCTGAGGCAGCTGTATGCTGAGGTTACCAGGTATGGAGTATGCGTCACTGCGATTCTCAAGAACAGATGTTTCTTCATCACGGGCAGGAAAGCACGGCCTATGGTCACCCTCCAACTCTACTATATCGATGACAGTATTCCTTCCCGCTACTGACTTGATTTTGGATTTTTCACTGGACTTATCTTTGCTACTGCTATTTTCTCTACAGATATTTTTATCAAGCACGAAACCGGAACTAGCTGTTAGTAGCACGGGAAATACGTCATGATTGGTCAGTGGCTCCTTCGCATGGTCATGCATCGTGGCCGTCTGAACTTCAGGCATTTTCGTGGGAACCTCTCGGCATTCCACTTCAGCTTGCGGCTTGATTTTAAAGACTTCAGGGGGAGGAACTTCCAGTACGTCTTCTTGACTACAAGAAGCGGCACAAGAAGGAACTGAGCAGCCTATAACATTGTTCTCTGGGGTACTTTTGGTGATGAGGAACTCAAGGTGCCGCTGAGGGGACTTCCGGGACTTCGATTTTCTTGGCGAGACACACGTTGGCGCAAAAGCAAATCTCTGTCTCACGGATGTTCTAGCCCTGCAATGGGAGTTGAAAATACCCTTGTCTCCAGCATAACCCTGGTACACATCACTCCTCGCCCGTCGACGAGGCTGGAGACCATCTGGAGAGCGCGCTTTGCGTATGCCTGAGGTGCCACATATGTGAAGCCTCGATTGGGGACGGCGTCGATACCTTTTGATATGTTAATCTAACTTATCACCGCCACTGTACCCAGCCGAGACCACGTTTTTGGCAAGGCCGTGGTGCTGGGTGAGAGCAAATCACGGGAATTCATGAGGGGCTCAGTACTCAGGGTGGTCAAGTTCTGTAGCAGGACACCAAGCGGATCGTGCCGCCTGCTCTGCTTACCTCTTACGCGGGGCCTCAGGGCGGCGTACCTCTGGAGGCATCTCCGATCGGTGCAGCTTTCTGAGAGGGATGACGTGAGACAGCATTCGCTGCTCCTCGAGTTGATGCTTGCGTAGGGGCTGCTGACTTGTCTTCAGCTGAAACCGCAACCGTTTCAGAATGCTTGACTTCTTCGTGTAGAGCGTCTGCAAGGCTTGGAATGAAATTACCCTTTTTGGCATTTCCCACTCTTTGCAGGGCTTTCTCCTCCAGTACGCTACTCTCCAGATTGAAGTCATTGGCGTCTTCATGGAGAAGTTCCTCCTTGGTGAAGGTCGGGAGCGACTTCGTAGGTAAATTTTCAATAACCTGTTGCTCTTGTGCGTCGCCAACACCGCTCCCCCCGCTGGTCTGCACAGGCTCCTGCAGCCCTTGTTGTTGCTGCTGGTTTTGATCACACTGTGGCTCTGAGTCTGAAACGCGTGAAGTTTCTCGGGAGCCTTGCAGGTTTGATGGTGCAGCAGCAAATGTCGGCGGCGAAGGTGGGGGGCAAGCCTGCAACCCATCGCTACGGCCCGAGAGAAGAACTGACTTCTCGACTTCACCAAGAGAGCGACTATCCATCGTCCGCGGCTCTTTCTTCTGCATGACCGACTGCGGGGAAAGGTCTCCTGGTTGCTCAGCTGCAGGAGCAACAGGGTGGCCAGTGAATTGCAAGGCAGCACCACAGGTGGAAACTCCTTTCTCCGGCAAATGGTGGCTTTGTTGGGTAGCGCCATTGCATTCAGTCGCTTCACTAGCTCCTACCAAAGAGGCTACGGGGCGGCAGTCAGTACAGGACCTTGCCTCTCTACCATTCGGGAGCTCCTGCGCTCCCTGTACTCCTTCCATCAGCTGTACGGACAGATTCTTTGGGGAGCATGAGCTTCGGCCTGTACAGGAAGAAGTGCGCGCAGGCTCCCTTACCTGCCCAAACGCCCAACGCCATGCACAAGAACCTTTGCATGTCTCCTGGAAAATCCCCATGCTAGGAACGTAGGCTTTTGTGCACAACGTTCCAACAATTTCGCAGTGAATGCAGATTTGCTTCACTTGACCTATCCCAAGTTTATACGACGGGCCCAGTCTGAAGCTTATTGATGAGTATATTAAGCAGATTATTAGTGCACCTCCAGCTAGCCAGTGGGTTACCGCGTACCATTGAAGAAACGTGCCCACGATAAAGACTTGGCGATACTGCTTTGTCCGTGGCCGTGTTGACAGAATGGAACAAGCTGGAAAGGCCGATGGAAGATGCGGATATACTCCATTTTTCTTCCATTTCCTTTTGATCTTCACCTACGCCGCAGGGTGGAGGTAGGCGTGGGCTTTTCTGTAGCGTTTCCTCATAAAGAAGCACCTTTTGTGGCACATTTATCTGTGCAGTATAATGTGAAGGTGCGAATGCTCCAGGACGCGCACGCGGGGACTTTTGGTGAGCTGAAACTCCAAATCGTCCTGGAGAAGCATCCCGGCTGCGCGGTCTGCCAGTACGCAGGGAAAGTTCCGGTGTTGGGGCCTTTGGCGGAACTTCTGCCGCCTCTTTGGGACGCTCAATAGCTGCAGTTGGAAAAATATCGGCAGGTGAAGCTTCAAAAATCGTGTAACGGACTAGTTGACCCTCCTCAGCCTGCCGTCGACCATTCCAGGCGGAACTGGGTTTCTTTTCTGTGTTAAAGCATAATGGCCAGCGATCGCAGTCACACAGTGCTCTGCGGGTCCCAAAATGCTGCATGCAGCAGCAATTTGCGGTAATCGCTTCCAGCAAAACTGGTTGTGGTATCCACATCAAGAGCGAGCGCCAAAGCCAGCGAGGACATGCAGCCGTATGGGCTGAGTTCTTTGAAAAGTCCCTAATCACTCTTTTATCTATGGTCATCGTGCTAGAGGAAAAAGTTGCTGGAGTCACCTGTCGTGGTCATGGGTTTGGACGTAGTGTTCTCGGCACCGCTGTGCGCAGAGAAAGTTTGCCACTAGTCAGTGTACCTTGGTGTTTATTCTACATAGTATGAAACATTTTGAAGTCACAATAAGCAGACTGAATACTCCGTATGGAGCTTAAAGTTCCACATCGGCACACACGCAATCAACCTGTGCGTTAATTCATCGTGACATGTCAACGCTTCTGATTCCTCAACATACTGGCAGTAAGGCCACAGATAAAGAGTAGATGTAGGAAAGCTGCTCTACTGGACGGGCGCCGCCATTGGCGTTACTCCAGTGGCCTGGCCTCGTAAGAGCTTTCTAAAGGCCCTGTGCGCAGAAGAAGTTCAAGCGGGGCCTCGTGATGCATGTTCATAAGATTCAGTGTGAAAGAATATCCATGCATTAATTTCACTCCTTTAGAGGAACCTGGACTTCTTGACTGCCGAACGACAGCAAGCATCCGTCAAGCCCTGAGGTCACCTGAGCAGCTCGAGCAGTGGGTTCCAGGTGCAACTATTCCATTCTTATCATCATCTTTTTGCATAACTTCGTCTCTATTATACATCTAACAACGACGCTGCAAAAGCTGTTGGGTGCCAAGCAAGTAGAGCTTTCAGAGGTCGTGGGTGCTGGTCCGCGCATATTCTTGGGAGTGGCAAGAGTGCTGACACTGACAAAAAAACGAGAGCCGCCCTGAGCGCTAATCACAAAAGGTATAATAAAGCGGAAAAGGAGTGATTTGCCATGATAAGCTCTGTGGTGCCTCACCCAGAAGGTGAGCAACTGGACACTGGAGAAGCCCGCACTCCGAAGAGAAGCAACTCAACGTTTCCTCAAGAGTGTTTTTCAGCGCGCCCCTGCGAAGCTGAAGAAGCTTTCTGTTTGCTCAAAAAAGCAAAAGAATTTGTTAGCACTTTTGGTACGTTTTCCGCGCCAGGCGTTTCCGCTGGTGTGCTCATGCAAGAGGATCGCTTACCGAAGCTATTACTCTAGGTAGTTCAGGACACTTGTCTGAAGCCTAGTAAAGCGTAGTACGCCTTTCCGCTGCGTAAAAACTACTCCCGTGCTTTGTTTTGTCTCTTCCCGCCTCACTATTGAAGCATGGAATCAGGCAGACAGTCATTGTTGCGCGTGCTCAGACATCTGTTTCGATGCCATACAACCCGATCGTCTCGATTTCTCTACCATCAGCAAACAGCAGAGTTTTGGAAGCACGCGAGAAACCATTCATGTTGACACGGGGACATATGTAACGCAGGAACTGCAACAGCTCGCAGAAGCTGACATGCACGATTTAGAGCAAAGGATGATTGAAGCTGAAGCCAAAATTAAAGATCTAAAGAACCAGATATCACTGAACAGCCAGACAATACGCGAGCTTGCAGCCTACCGTGTGCATCTTGAGCCCAAAGATGAGCGGATGTAAGTACTGTTTTTTGTGTTCCGAGAAGTAGGCGTGCTACTGAGCTAGACAGCCCCGCTCTTTTGAAATATTTTTTGGAGCGCCTGTGAAGAAGCTCTCCTGCAAGTACCAGTTGCAGTATACAGACAACTACGGACTGCAGTCATCGCTACAAATGGAAATGAGCACGCACTTACCACTGAAGAACTGGAACGTGACAGATGTGCAGCTTCTAGAAATAAATATGCTGCTCTATATGTGTGGACCCCTGTCCACTTCCGCCGCCTTCCCTAATGAAGTGACATCTGGAGAAGCAACAAAATTATCGCTTCCCCCAGCTTCACGCTGAATAGGCTGCGTTCTAGGAAAGTACTAGTATAAGCCGTTGCCGATGCATTCACATCTACTAACTACAATTCAAGTTTTACATGCAAACTCCCGAAGGTGCAGGTTTCGCAAGCGCATGGTCTGCTATTGAGGACTTGCATAAGGCTGAGTGTGCCTAAGCTATCTTAAACTGCATAGAAAGTAAACCCAGGGGATGCTCCTGAATTGCACATTAGTAATCGTTGTAGTTCGCTATATCACCAATGCCGCAAATCAAGCGATCTTCGAAAAAGCTACCTGGGGATAAGTATCCCCGAAACTCCAGCGCAGCTCAAACCTTCTGCGAGCCTTCAACTGTAGGGAATGCTCAAGGAAAGCAATTCGTAAGGACAAACTGAAGTCCTCCTCCTTAACCGCACTGAGTTGTCAGTCTTGCATGCGAATTTATTGGGATATCGGCAAAGTGACGGCAAGTACAGTTCTGTGGCGGGAACCAACGTCAAACCAAACAGTACATGGAGGTGCGATAAACATACCGAACCCCCTGTAGTAGTGCTCCTGCTTAATTCAGACCGAGAAGCTGACGAGAGTTACCTCTGCACCACCCGTACAAGCGGGATACAATATCAGAAACCATGTGGAAATCTCGCTGCAGTGTAAAAATGGCACGTCAGAAGATGAGTTACTTCCGTGCAACCAGCTCACAAATTCTACTAAAATGCAAACTCTCTGGATTACCCCAAACCAAAATAAAAAAATCGTGAAAAATGTTTTTCTTCATATGGCACGTTCGTCGCATCTGCTACCAGCTGACGTTACTGTCCGTTGAATCCTCTCAATAGGAAGCCTCCAAACGCTGTAGAAAGCCCTAAGCAAACCACAATTTAACTTTACAGCTCATTATTTCTTGGACTTGCGCAGGCGCGCCTGCACGAATACCTTAGAGTTCCACAATGCTGTATTTCGGCATGTGAGTCCCAAGGCCTCCTGTAGATATCACGCAAACAGCCTGCAGCAGAGACGGTGCCGTGTTACTTCATTCCAAGCTAATGCTCACTGCACAGCAGCATCGAGCGTGCAAATCCAAGAGGATAGATTGGGTCGAATCCATAGCGGCACACGTGCAGGATAACGATCACACCCATATTAATGCAGCAAAGTAGCACACTCCTACCCAGAGGATACTCATTTACTGCCACCGTCGATCTAGCGCCCCGGACAGTAATGCTTCATGGGTTCCCCAAGCTTGATACGGTGCTGTTGTCTCACAAAAGGATCAGGCGTCAGATTTTACAGAGCTTTGACTATTTAGCGCAAAAAGTTCCACGTATGCGCCTTCAGCGGCGCATGAAAAGAATTCTATTGATCGCAGTTTCGTAAAATCAGTCAAAGCACTTAAGGTAGTGAAAGGAACGCTTTTGTCACATTAACGCTCTAAGTGTAGCATTATCCCACATCTAAGTTCAAGTTGTTCTCGTTACCCTAGTAAGGAATTTGATCAGGAAGCTTATGTAGATGAGCACGTGCAGGCCACAGTTGCGAGAGCCTGAGGTAAACTGAGGAATTCCGATATTTCTTCTTTACAAAAAAATTCAGAGAAACTATGAAACCTCTACTACTTCTAGCACTAAAAGTTTGGTTTTCATGGCTCGAACAAGGTAGTCGGCATCCGTCAATATGAACGGTTGTACAGGAAGCGGTCTGTGCTGTATCAACACCAGTCGCAACTAAGCAGTTGTTTTGCTCTATCCAAGGTGGCAGCCCCAGTACCTCTCTATATGAATTTTTGTGTCCACGGGGGTGAGTCGACAAACAAATGCTAGCACTTTTGTGCCCTCTAGTTTCCCAACCTTGCAAAGGAAAACACATTTAGTGTGTGCGCTGCCATGAACCGTTGTCGTGTAAAAGGACCTCAAAAAAAACGCTACTCCTTTCTGCCTTGTTATCTGGAGGTGCTTTCTCATGAGCTGCAGTCTTCGCGCATCCAGTCTACCTTCCGCTTTAGAAACAGCGCTCCAGTGCCAGAAAAACTCGGTGGGTATATTGAGTACGCCAGCTTGACAACAGAGGCATTCTATTTCTCACTTTGGAAAATGTGGCAATGCTATTGATGGAGCACATCGTCTAAAAGGGATTGTCGCAGACCATTTTCTTTGATACTGGGCGCCGAGTGCAGCGTCGCCGCTTCACTCTGAAGTAAATGAAATTCCATCGCTTTCCGGAGCCTAATGTATATTTGCAGCTAGACATACATACGTCGCATCTCCGAAAGGGTGTCGCATATTCATGTATTCAGGTCAGCATCCCGTGCCTTTTCAGTATCAAGCAATGAAGCAATTGCATAAGATAGTGAATTGAAGGCCTTTGCTATATAGTGGAGCTCTGTGTTTTATCTGGAAAGCGTGGGCAGCGCTAATATCTGTCATATTTTGACGATGCTGGAATGCATGGGTATACGACTGTAGCATTTTCATGTGCGTTAACACGAAGATTTGTGAGAAAACAAATATCCGCAGGCTGGAAAGCACAACTAACAATAAGGCAACGAACCTGCGCTCTCTCACGCTGAATGAAGTATATTTGCATCCACCTGCTAACGTGAAACTCGGACAGGACGCGCAGTGTGCCTTTCTAGATGATATTCTTCTCCGCTATAAGATTTATATCCTTGATGCGTTCCAGAAGCAGAGCCAGCCGGAAAATGTTCGTTTCTGGTGCTCGCGCAGCGTGCTCATTGTCTCACGCCGCAGTGTATTTGGATAATGTCCGATTAATCGAGTATTGTTGCATTTAGTAGCAGTTTCAAGTGCAGTGAAGCATGACACAGTTAACTGTTTAGCACGAAGTAAACTGACGCTCAGGATCCTTCTACTCACGCTTTTGACGCTAGGCAAGCCGATATGCCATGAATTCAATATCACTTAAAAACATTTTTCTATCCTTCTTTTTGACAGATTGTTTCGATGGACTGTAAAGCGATTTCTCTGTTGTACGCTTAAATCTTTGCCACGCTGTGGGAACCGCAAAAGATTGCTCGGCATCCGTAGACCAATTTATAACGCTGAGGCAACCACAATTCATCGGCGTCGGATATTGGGCGACACCAAGATGGTCAGTGTATATTACAACATTACTGGGCCTGTCCACAGGCGGACCCTCATTGTCAACTCAAATTTAGTAAACAGCTGTTGCCTGTGTTTTCTGCAGTACGAGAAAACAAGACTTTTTCAGCCCTTCCAATGAAAATTCTGATACCGTGAGCAGCGTTTTTAAAGCCTTTTGGGCCAACACTGTCAACAACGTAGCTCAGCTTTTTCTGCACTCCGTAAAGTCCACAGTTCTGCAGTACTTATAGTGCTCAATAGCTGGGCAGGAGCAGTATTTAGGGCAATCGCATGCCCTGCGCCACGCACAGCGCCAACGTCACCGCTGACTGTAAGTTATTTGGAATTAACTCAGTTTCCCAAGTTGCTGTGTCACATGAGCTCGCAGCACGCTTCCTTGGAGAGCTTCAGTGATTCACAGTATCCTTCGTTCACTAGCAAGCTAAAAATATACGAGCACTGTACATTGTAACCACTGATTCGCCGGCACTGTTATGGGCTTGTATCTACTGCAAAATTCTCCACTCATTATGTTCCTCGCATGCACGAAACCTCTTTTCGATACAGGTCTCCTGCGAGTATGAGTACAATGGAAAAGTGAGTGTAGGAAATCGGCATTTCTTCACAATATTACAAATCTGCACTTGTCTGTAGCTGAGCCGCTGGCGGCGACTCCCGTTTCTCATTATTCGCTTGGACTCCACCATCCCTTGTCAGTTTTCCTCAGTAACTAAATTGTCCTTTCCATATTTGCTGCTTTAGATGGCGACTCGCAAGTAGCGTGTTGCGTACGGATGAAATATTTGCATATGAAGGGACGTTTGGTGCGTCACTCGTCACTGTTAACCCATCTCGGGTGAATGCAGAGAGTGTTGTTCCCACTGCGCCATTCCTTGAGATCAATACCGCTTCAGCTTGCCTAATCGCTGCTGTTCCTGTTATTTTTCCTGTTTTTGTAACAGCGGCGTCACGTGTTGATGCTGAGCTTGTTGATGGCCGGACTTTCCTACTTGTGCAATATTTAAACCTTGTGCCACTGCTGCATTCGTCATTTCTATTAGAGCTCCTGCGGTAGCTGATTCTCCTGCCATCGCTACTGCTGTTGTATTTGTTTGCATTTCTGCTTCAGTTATTTATGCCGCTGCTGTTGCGGTTGCTATGGCTAGTGTGCCCCGCATATACTGGCATGGGCGTCCTCGAGTTGCTCTTGCCGTCACTGCTGCAGCCTTCCAGCTGCCCGCCGTGTTGGTCACGCTGTGTTCAGTTCTCGCTGCATGACGTTGTATTGCTTTCGACGACTCGCTCGCCCGTCTGCAGATTCATGTAGCATTTATTCGTGTTCCTGTTATTATTTATGTTTCGCTACAGTCATGTTTAGTCTCGTCAATTGCAAGTGCAGGTTTCTACACAGAGGGCGATGGCCTGTTTTACATGCTGATGTGTCTAAAGACTTGCATTTCTGTGGGTCCGCGGGTGATATTGTACTTTGCAAAGTATCAAGATGTTTCCAGACATAGTGTTTTCGTATTGATTTGACAGACTGCGACCCTGCGGCCCCGCGTTCCATGAGCCGCTACTGTTAGCAAAGGTCGCGCTGCGGTTAGAGCCGCGAGCACAGACACCGCTAGGCACTGACGAGAAGACTTGCGCTTTACTCTGTGGAGTCGTTCTCCAGAGCACAGGCAGGCTAACAATGATTTCAATATTCGGTGCACGTAGAAAGGCTGAACGTCAAGCAGAGGAACACTGCAAGGCCGCTGGGCTCGAGAGGAGTGTATCGGTAAGACGCTGTGGAGTGAGTTCTGCCGTCGCGTGCAGCCCTGCGGGGAGCTCCTCAGCTCACGGGTTGCTTACCCTGTAAGGAAGTCGTCATTCGGCAACCAGCATTTTACCAAACATTCGATTTACTCAGCTGTACCATATTGCCTTGATACTGCGCATTCTACAGTCGTCAGCAGAAGAGCTCTCCCTGCCCCTGAAGGGAAGCAAGCGGATTACAGACACCCAGAAAACACAAATGTACAGTGTTGGGGAAAAACGTATAGCGGGTAAAATGTGGAATGTCCCAAAAGGCGGCCAGCCAGGGCTAGGCCTTTTCCAGCTATCTGATTGCTCTCTAAGAATTTTAATAAACCGCGGAAGCCCAGTTCAAATTTACTCCCGTAGGTGCCACATATCTAGGCGCCGCGCACAGTTGACCCGTCCTTCTCTCTGCTTGTTTAATATCCTTCTATGTGCTCACCCCATATGGCCTTTGCTGAAAGCTACAGTGGACTGTACCTCTGAGTGCAGTCGTGGCTGCTCACCAGCTGCCGGAAATCTTTCCCAATGGACGAAGAGAATTGAGCAGCAAGTAGAACTCTCATTGGCCATCTCTCTGAACCAAGTGCTGGGAGCACGCAGGCATGAAACCTCTAGTCGGACACGGCGTTTAACCGATGCGTCTGCACAAGATTGCTAAGGTTATGTTCTGGCTGCCACCCCGTCGAGACTCACCAGCAGCTGACATAATTTCTTTGTATTGTAGCGGGAGCGGACGTGTAGGCACGGCTTCGATTAAACAGGAGGGCTTTCGCAAAAGCTAGTAGTTTACGAAAGCAGCACTAGCACATGAGGCAATGACAACTATCAGGTTGTACCCTCAACCTTTGCTCCTTCCTCCAACAGCCTTTTGCATGCTGCTCGACTGCGAGATTGTGATTAAGTAGACTAGTTTCCTCATAGTACCTTTTTGCGTGCTCGTCTACTTCGAGATTCTGATTACTAACACTAATTTCTTCAGACAAAACGCAAAATAATGCTCATACTTCACTGTATCGACTACCTGCTGACAAACGTACATATTCGGGCACGATGAAGTAATTTGTCTGCTTTTCCGAGTTTGCCTTGATGCGGTGCATCAAGGCAAACTCATCAGAACACTCACTGCAACAAAAAGTGCTAGATTCTAAAATAGAAGATGTCACGTAGCTAACAACTTTGCCACCTTCCTGATATGCAGTGCCTTGCCTACACCGGCTTCATCTACTGCTACTGTGAATGCCGTGCAAAATATCGCCCACTCTAGGTCGCTGAGGACCCTCTGTGTAGATGTAATGCAATTCTGGTTTGCTCGCTTTCAGCGCCTCTCTCACGACACGTAGTCGAAGCACACAATGCGCATAAGCGGCGCTGCCCAAAAAGTGTAATTCGCGTGATGTTTTTCTCCGAGAATACACAAAAGCACAGCAGGTGAAATTTTAGACGCAGTCGCAAGCCTAAGGATCTTCGAAGAAGATAACACTTCCTGGGATTACCAGATGTAGCGCGCTATTGAGCGTGCTCGATCGGAAACACTTCCTTCGCTGCTGGTCGCTGGGAAGCCACCGGAGACCTCTAGCTTTCCCTGCCTGCTGGATAATGAAGAAATGTCATATGCACCACATAGGGTCTTATGCGAGTCCCGTAGTTCACTAGTCTTGCACTACTGGAACGTCCAGCACCACTGAAGTTACACAGCGGGAGCAATCTACCGGGAAATATCTCTTATAGAAGCACTATCAGTGATATGAAGGCCAGTCCAAAGCACACCAGAGCGACCTACAACCACAGAATTCCACAACTTTCCACGCAGGCGAACCTACAGGACAAGAGGATGCGCGCCGTGTCATTGGATGAGCCTAGGGTTTTGCCCGCTGGACGCGAAAACTATTCCCAATCCTCTGCGTATGAGATCCCCCGGGAGAAGCCGACTTCGTCGTGAAGACAAACTGACAATAGCTCCCCCTCGCAAGGAACTCGCCTCTTTGAGTACATGGGAATTCGCATAGGATTTGAGGATATGCGCAGGGATTCCGGGAGTGTCTATGCTGAGGACCCGCGCTGCGTCCCTTGTAGATAGCATGGATAGCTCGAGGGACCGACACAGAACTACGGAACTCACTGATCATACGACGGAAGGTGAAGCCGGATGGCTGATCTTCGAACTCTTTCCAAGTTCGTGGACACGTCTGTCTAGAGCGGCAAAACGTTCAAATTCATGCAGTATCAATTGTGGGATTCTCAGAATCATCACGGAAGAACCACGGACAATTTACTGCACATTCAGAGTCTGAGTTACGACACAGTAGTGGCTATCCTCTCGTCGAGTGGTGCATTAAGGCGCTTCTCAATTGTCGACTGCTCAAGAAAACGCGAAGAGCCACCAAAGATGACCGACTTATCTAAAGGAAATTTATTACTTTTCCCTCTTTCGCCTGTGATCGTTGGGCTTCAAACAGCGCACCCTACTGGGTAGGTCCAATCTAGAAAGGAC
Source organism: Eimeria necatrix (assembly GCF_000499385.1). Classification (NCBI taxonomy): domain Eukaryota; phylum Apicomplexa; class Conoidasida; order Eucoccidiorida; family Eimeriidae; genus Eimeria; species Eimeria necatrix. The sequence goes on from NW_013654309.1 coordinate 46,590, forward strand.
AGCGTTGCGCTCAAGATCCCTAGAAAGCATTCAGCGATCTAAAGAATCGCCGTGAATGCTTCGAGGTTCACACAATACGCGATCTCTGTTGATACACGAAACTTCGGGCCAAGACTTTGCATGGGCTGCATGTAGCGTGAAACGAACAGAAGTAGCAGCATTAAAATATTTTTCTCGACTCCATGGATGGTGCAACAGGCTTAATATACCACGGCGTTTTTTGTCCCTAAGGTAGAATGCCGGCGTAAAACAGTTTACACAGCCTTCGCGCCTTGCCGAAAGATGTCAAAATGCCGTGCGTCGGCCTATCTCCAGAAAGTACATAATTTGATTCGTGAGGCCAAAGGACAGTAACGCAGAATTTGGGCATAACTTCACGAATGAGGCTATTTTATGAATAGGTTCCTGAGGTGTAATGAACTAAGCTTACATGCAAAGCACTCTGTAACGCGCCACGTTCATACATTTTTGCTACCACTGCCGCTTTACAGCGTGTGTTAGTCACGAATGTTGGCAGTAAGTATTTCGAAGCCGAAAGACTACTTAATTTTGGGCTTGCAGACCTGTCGAGTTTTACAGGAGCGTTTTAAATCATTAGTTCCAGTATGATCCTACTCATACGCAATCACATCTGCGTCACCTCAGGAGCAGAAAATCTGCGGAATAAAAGGCCGCTTCACGCCATCCTGCGATGCCGTGCAGGTATGGTTTTTAACGGCGACACTGCGTTCCCCGCCCCATGAGCCTAATACAGTTAGTCGCACAGTGACTCATTTCACGCACAAACTATGATATATATTGAGGCAAATAATGGCCTTCTCGTAGCGGCGCCAAAAGTGGTACATACGTGCTAGCAGATATTTTGGTCATGAAGAATCGCGCCCACATAGAGAGTCCGCGTAGCTTTGAAGTGATACAACGCCTAGTTCGCGTGTCTGGTTCGGTGTCGATAGCAGCAGGTATACCGGGGACGCAGCCCAAGTTTTCGCTTATACTCTCCATTATCCTATATGCGGAATTTCGGCCAATCTTTCCCTAGGGACCACAGCCCTTCCCTGTGGTCACATCGTGAAATTTGTTACAGGCAAAGTAAACCGGGCCAATGTGACAGACTCTCCAACTATGCACCAGTAACAGCTTAGCAGCAACCCGAAATTTCGTGTATTTGGTCAAGTGCGCCATTATTGGAGCGTCCCAATTTCCTTGAGATGACGATATATTGGTTAAGGTATTTTTCCATATCTTGTCACAGTGAGTGAAAATGCATTAACGTGCAGCACCTTCTGTTGACCTGTTTTGATACCCTCACAGCGTCCTGTTGACAGCCTCGTTCGCAATTACAGAGGGGTGTCACGTCCAGCGTTGGAATCGCTACAGTCGGCATGGGAAGCACGCACGCAAGCGCTGAGACATGGTAATAACCCTGCGGGTGTCTTCTTGCACACGTGTTTGCCGCAGATGGTGCAGGTGACACCTGACGCTAATTGCTGTATGGTGATTCTGACTGTTGCAGAGTCCAAGCAATAAATGAATACACAGAAATTTGGATAAATCACCTGCAGCTGATTGCAACTTGCAGAGTCCAAGGAATAGGCGAATACACACAAATATGGTTCAGAGAATAGATGAATACACGCAAGTTTGGTTAAATCATGTACAGTTTTCCCTTGGACTCTGCAACAAGAGTCATGCTTGTCCAACTTTTATACGCTGAAACAGGCCATCTAATTCTTGTCTTGCCAGTGCATTTCGCATGAAAGTATGCGTAGCAACCAAAAAGTGCTCCTTTCTGGGAGTGAGTCATGTGTGTTATGGAGCGTTTGTAATGACCAAAACCATGTATATTCTTTTTCAGGTTGCTCCTTGCTTTTCTGCAGCCATGCCGCTCGCGAGCAATGCTTTTTCGGTCTAGTACATTCGTCTCGTGACGCCATGAATTTTGTGTTGGTTTATTCTACTCATTCTGGTGGCAAGGCAATGGAACTACATTTAAACTGAGAGTACTGTAGCAACAGTCTGGCAACAACGAGAGGCCCCATTAACCAGGGGAAAATTGCGCAGCGTACGCGTGGGTTTTAATTGCGGATGCCAGCGAAAGGTGGTACACTCATGAATCGTGGCACAGTTTCGTTGTTTCAGTTTTGCCACTGTCTGCTGCTTAGTGGGGCAGCTGCTATATATATTTAGTACTCAGAGTAACTAGCATGACGCTGCTCTTAAATTATTATCTTTCAGAAACAGCTTTCCTCCTGTTTGGGCCTAGAGCGGTCATATGGGTCAGGTGAAGTCTAGCGCCGCCTCTCCAGAACTTGGTATCCGAGCAGGCGCGCTACAATCCCCCATGGTCGCATGGGTTTTACGTGCTTGCACATCGTCATTTCGTCCCTCAAAAATTCGCATGAATATAAGAGGAATCCAATGACTATGCAGAATGACGGTGTTATTCGGTGCAGCACATTCGGTGCCTCGTGTTTCGTAAGTCTTCTTGGAGCATAGCTATGTCCGTGTAACTTTCGCGCAATGCAGACGCACGAGCCACAGTGGTCATAGCGGCATCAGCCCGCGTTTAGTAATATTATACAATTATGCTATATTTGCTTGCTTCCAACATTTCCTCTCCAGCAAGCGTGGGTGATACAGATTCTCGCCACTTCCCATCTCAGGGAATCTGCTTCCAGCATATATATGTAAACGTTATTTTTGCAAGAAACTCAAAATCTGCATCAGTTCTCATGAAACAATCTTCTATTTACAGCAGCAACTGTGGACTGAGTCAGAATGTTCATGGCCTCTTTCCTCGCAGTGTGGTATGCCGCACTTGATTAAGTGCTGGCGTTCATATTAAATGAGCGCACGGTTAGCTGGCTTGTCAGCGGTTGGCTGACTCGCAAATGACATATGTAAATCATGACTTCTCTTTCACCAGCCCGAAGGAGCATCAGTCGAATATGCCCGTTAGAGGTTTAAGATAGCTACATTTATTACGGTAACATAGAGCTTTGTGGGAAATTTCGAGCAGCGTTTCTTTTCTACATCAATAGGTCCAGCAAGCATTTTATGCTAGGAATACGGCAGCTCTCTATCTCTCATCTCATAGACTTTCATCTTGTGTGGCTGGTGTTTGAGGGTGAGCGCATGTTTTTCGTGAGGAGCCTTGGATATGGCACACGCCACTTTTGTTGATAAGTTTCTCGTGGTGTTTTGAAGCTTCTGTTTCAAGCAGATGCACAAAATTCTTTTACTGTATCCGCTAAAACTAATATGGGTTTTTTCGCATTTCGCTTGTGCGCGTGAGTCCGCGGTGATTAAATCCCTATAAGTAGGCTGCCTCTTTTCTGTAGACAAGGAAGAAATGATTCTGCAGCGGCACTATGGAGCCCCGACTGCGCAACTCATAAGCCTGGCCATGCTGTTTTTTATTGCCACCGCTCGCATAGCAGCTATTCCACATTTTCAGGCTTGCCACGGTCCTACTGATGCTTCCACTATGCTTACCGCTAGCCTTGATAGCCGCAACTCTGAGAGATCTTCCTCAGGGTGAGGTCTCCTTAAGAGAATCTTTGCGTTCAAGCGGAAATTGGCGCTGTGCAGAAGAAAGAACGCCTGGTGCACATTCGGCGACACCCGTAGACTGCAAGCAAAGATTGCCCCCAGCAAGTGACTGTGTCACACATTTTCCATTTCCAGTAGAAAATAGGTACGCGCAGCAGATCATTTTCAGAGTCCGCGTCACATGAATCACAACGCTGCCTCATCGATTATTCACCAGCAAGTTGAAGATCTGTGCCTCTGTCTGTGCAGTCGAGGTGTATAGGAATTCCGCAAAGCTTCTGTAGGCTACTGTAGTAAGGTCCCTCTTGTGATATATTATGCAGCACTGATTTATGGGCAGCAAAGAGAGAGCATACTGAAAAGTATCATGGTTCTGCGGGCGCACAAAACTAATCCCGAAACCGAGTAATGTTTGTTTCCTCCTGAGTTCTTGCTAATAAGGCGCTGACGGAAATGCGCTCAACATCCTTCATCGGGAAAGCATTTCCCCACCACTAAAATTCAAAGCACACTTTATGCTGAAGTCTTTACTGCTTAACGGTTTGTCACAGTCAAAAAAAATCGTTGTTGGAAAGCTTCGTCATTTTGGCGTCATCCGCTAGCTACCCATGTTTTAAGAGAACCGCGGAAAAATGAACAAAGATTCAGTCTGCGAAAAGGTCTCCATTTACTGTTTGCAGTTGCAGAATACCGTTTCAGAACATATCCATGCAAGCAATTGTTTGGAAAGCGGCATTCCCTAGTCAGCAATCCCGCCGTTTTATCCTCATCTTTAGTGCTTAAATATCTGAGCATGAGAGATTAAGCCCTGGCACTTATTCCACCTAGGATATTACATAGACACAGTTGTTCGTGTATGCATACACAAAGACGGTCGCTGTACGAATAGTCCGCACGATTGTAGAATCCAATGGTTTTAGAGTGAGCTTAGAAGCAACTGTTCGCTGAACAGATCGGACATTCCCATGTGTCTCGGCGTGGCGCGTGGACAAGCAGTTACATGAATTTAGTCGTCGTCCAATAATTTAGTGAACGCTGAAGACGAAGGCTTTCCCTTTGAACCACATTTGAGGCGTAGTGGCCAGCAAACAACGATCTCGAAGAGCTGCATGCTACAACTAAATACTGAAGGGCCATAGTATAGATCCCTTTCGCTATCGCATCACCATTGTTGCAATTACAGCATCGAAACGTTTCAACGGATGATCCGACAGTTGGTGAATCATTCAAATACGCACACAAATGTTGGGGCCATATTCAGGTGACTTCGTAGTATTGCACTGGCATCGGACTCTAAATAGCTGTTTCCTCAAAACTCAAACATGGTGAAAAGTTGTCTCTCTGACCGGTGACGCGAAAAAGCATTATGGGGAAATAACTCTGCACGCATCTCTGTTTAAAGCGCAAACAGCAAGATATGCAGTGATGAAGTTTCTGTATAATGCTAATCAGGGAAAAAGAAAATTGATCTATGAACTATACATGTTGTGCAGACACACGCGAAAGCAGCCTCCGATTGAGAAGCCGTTTTTCCACAATCAAATGATTACCAGATCACAACGAAAATAATGACAGATGGGTTAGTCTAAATTGTATGTGTGTGATCGAACCTCAACGGAGACGGGCGTGAGCTAACGAGCTAAGTTGATGTGTTGAACATACTATTTGCGTTATTTCCAGCGTGAGCATCGTGCTTTTTCTCCATACCGCATTGCGAAAACACAAGCGAACGATTGAGAATCATAGAAAGGACCAATTACCTGGAGGTCATGGCAACTCAATTTTTTCATGATATAAAATAGAGGCAGACCGAAAACGTGCATGCTGGCATTGGACAAAACAAAATCATGCTTTAGGTTTGTTCTTTGGATACTTTAGAGGCCCTTGAGTAGAGTCGTATGCTTCGTAAGTTGATGACACCTGGATAAATGCAACTGGATAAATCCATCTCCCTATTAGACACTCGAATACGTGAAGTGCAGCGCATTTTGTTAGTGAAGCCATACCACAGCTGTTATGTGGTTGTGGCCATACGAAACTGGAAGGCACAAACTACGGCAAGTTGTTTGAATGTACACCAGAGCTGCGGATAAGCATAGATCCAATGGAGAGTGAAGGTTGTGCTGCGGACCTCGCCTAGAACCTGACACCTGTACAAAGTATTATATTACCCGATATTTGTGTTCTCTGCGGCAACTGTGACATATATTCTGGCTGCCCTTTCGAGTTCCTCGGCTAGTGCAAACGACAGCTGAACAACAGGATTTAGCGATCATTTAGCATGGCTTGCCTCCTTAATTACACTCTTTTTTATCTGAATCACTGAGCTCAGGCTTCTAAAGAACAGGAAATTATATGCGGTAGTGTATCCAGGCAGGAAAATTTGTGCCGGCTAAAACTACAAATGCTCAGTAAGGGCAAGATAATTTCAGATATATCGCAAATCCATTCATGCACCCTACCCTAGATGACAGGAAAATGGTATTTTATCATTTTCCTCCATCTAAGTACCCCCCAAGAGGCATTCTTTTCCTTATCTTTTCAGCGAGCTAAGCTGCCGCCTGGGTGCACGTGCCGCTGCGTGAAGCAGCGACCGCGGCACTCTTGCTTTCTACCGCTTCCTTCCTCTCTTTTTCTAATATCGCATGAAACACTAAATGCGAGACAATGACAGAAAGTTCCGCTGAAAACGATGCGGATATTGCCCCGCATCACCATGCAGCTCAGGAGGTGCTGAGCGACGAGGAGCCCTTAACCTTTTCGAGCAGCAAACCCAGCGGGAAAAAGGAAGGAGCGGCCAGCGGCGTGGCCCGCACGCCGCAAGTCGATGCACCGCATCGGTCACCGACCCTCATGCAAAGGAAGCTGAGTGCAGTGTGTGTAGGTTATATGATGCTCCACTTATACCTAGCCACACTCGTTAGCTGTGAAGCTAGGCAGGAGAAGACGAATGGCCATTGGTTTTGGGCATGCCGTAGGAGTTGAGGCTCCCTCCAAACGTTCCTCTTTTTCTTTAGGGAGACGTTTCCCTCCAAAACCCAGGAAGCCAAGGCATAATCTCGCTCTTACAGGAGATTGAATTCACGTTATACAAAAACGATAAGCTAGTAAAGCAGTAGTATTCAACGAATAACTCTAAAGTTTGATTTTAGTCGGCTCTCTTTTATTACTCAAACATGATACTACGCAATTTTTTGGGTGCTAGGCGAGATGTACCTATCATGTTCCACCAGAATGGCTTGTATTTTTATACCACTACCAAAATCCATGATATCGTTGTACGAATGACACAAATGACGGAACGGCTTCTCCAATCTGGTGATTTCTATGAAGATTTTCGAATAGCTCTCATTTCTCAGATATTGCAATGGATACAAATAGGAGTGTTAGATGAAAGCATTTGGACCGCAGTTGTGCCGGATGAGCACTTGTTCTTTGTGTTCTTTCTAGGCAGTCTAATTATGCTTGCCAGGACTCAAACACGTGCCAGAACGTTACTTGTGGGTCAATTTGACCGCACTGGAAAGCAAGCATTTAATCAGCTCTTTTCAGATAACGGTTACTTGGATTCTTGCTTTTACAATTTCTCCGGTGAAAGTCATTCGGAAATTTTCTGAAAACAATTTGACCATGACGCTCCACTAAATAAGTGTTTCAGAAACGTATTAGCTTATGTGCAGCTGAGCAGAGAACCATTCCAAGTAAAGAAAACCGTAAATGTTCTATAATGTGCATTATGAAGGCTTTCATCAATGCCATAAAACGCATGCAAAAAAAAATTTCCACGAAGTATGCTTCATAGATATATAAGCGCTCAGGAGAGTTAGCCAACAACTCTCCTACGCGCAGCCTTTTTGAAAATTTTGGTCTATGATGAGGCTAACAAATTTGTCAAGAACAGCAGAGCAGAAAGAGCTCTCAGTATGGCTAGGTGTGATAAGAACTTTTTAGTATAAAAGAATCGTCACTACGCGCAGTTCATAAGAGTTGTTTCACTGGTTTTTCTAGCTATCTATAATTCAACTACGTATTTTGGAGTCGCTGAGGTATGGGATAATTCAGGCCTAGCCAGAACAGGCGCCACTCTCTACATCTGAGGGAGATTTACAATTGCTAAAACATATATGTTGCGTATGGAAAACAGTTAGGTTTCTTACATTCCACGTCTGCTTAAAATAATTCCACCAATGTGTACACTGATTCTGATTTATTGGCGCACGCATATTTGTGGCGCGGCTTTGCATCCTAGCGCTGCGTGGTGAATAGAGCCCATGAATTGCCACAAGTTCGTCTAGATCAGGATCCGGAATTCCATTATGCCTAATGTGAAAAACCAGTAAGGGCGTCACAATACCAGGGTTTGATATTTTCGTCACTCATTTATTTGTTTTGCTACCACTCCAGCATTGGATTTCATGAATTATCCGTCTTTTCAGGCGAATCTCCAACCTCAGTATCATGAAGCAGCGCGTGTTCTCTAGGCGATGGCTTGGGTATGTTCTGCTGAACGATATTTATTTTCTTCGGTGCATAATGCTTTCCTCTTTCTCATTTTCAGTGGTTGTGCATCATGGCACACACTCACACGAGACGCCTACTGCCGGGAAAACACGCTGAGATCGACACAAATTTCGTGTGCCGGAGACGCACCGAGTGCTTCTCGTGAAAACAAAATATTTGGTGTAATCAGCAAAGAAAATATGCGTTTCAAAAATTTTAACAATTGTCGCTTTATTCCATAATGTCAATTCCAGATATCATTATATCTACACGCCAGTATTACCTTGAAATCAGTAGTTTGGCTCATGAGTAAAAACTCGCACTGCAGCAAAATATGCGGATATCTGTGTAGTACATATAGCCTTGAGAACAAGCTGTCCAACAAGAAAGCGCCTTCAACGCAACATTCGAACTAACGGTAATGGAGGCTCATCACTTTTAAGACGAATTCAGCTTCATTGCCTACATGTTGTGACAAATGGGAGGGTCAGCAAATCTAGCACGGTGTCAGTGAAAAATAAAATGCTCATTACAACACTTGCGAGACTACAACAAATGCATATTCAGCCTGATGAACGTGGCCTGTTATGGCGAAACATGAGGTCTGATTTTCCTACCATTTGTACTTTTAGGCATTTCCACATGTTGCCTCTTAGCACCTGCACTTGCTTTTCATTTTGCGTTTGGACCTTTGCAAATTACACCGACTCCAAATTTGCCTACTCTCTCAAAAATGCATCGCACTGCTCAATAGCTTGTAGAGCTCAATATCTATTTTGGAGATAGTCACACAATACGTAATGGCTACACACCTGTCACATGTTCATCGTTCTCCCCACAGACTTAGTAGTCATATCGTGCCGACTAGGCTAGCGACTCGCATGTAGACTGCTTTAGGACAGTCCTACGGCACAATTTGACATCTCGCATTGCTAGTGTATGTCCGCCGAGACTAGAGTGCAATCAGCCTTGTGCTGGATCTGAGGAACCTACTATTTGTTCTAACTAAAATAACCAAAACGTGAGTAAACTACGATGGCTACCTGATACGCAAAGAATAGCAAAGTCTGGGGATCGGCTGACAATGGAGCATATCGTTTCGCTCTACAAAGTTCCAATATGAGCGCCACTTCATTTACTCAGTATCTGTAAAAAAGAATTTTTTGTTGCGCAGGAAGCCATAAAGTAGAAGCGCAGATTCGTGCGATCGAAATCGCAACAGGGAGCAAAACACCAACTAGGAAGAGAGTATCTAAAGAATTCTTCATTTGCATTAAACCGAAAATTTTATCATATAGCTCTTTTGCTAAGAAAGTTCGACCAAAAACATGTCGGCACGGCATTCGGATTCAGTGTTCAAGGTGATGCAGACAATGATGTATACTACAGAGCTGATACAGTTGATGGTCCCGAGACTACAGCACTCCACTCTTTCCACATATAATGATCATTGGAAACTTCGAGGTAATTCGGTGGATTGTTCAAATTAAATTCCGTTACTGAACTACTATCGAATGTTGCCTTTGAAAAAAAAAAATTAGAAACAAGAATTTATTATTACGCAGCACGAACTTTAGTGCAACGTGTCTAAGGGCAGAGTCGCCGAGCATTGCCTACTTCACAGACTTCCCTATAAGAAATTCTGGATTTCGTAGACCACGTGTATTTCCCACAACGCAGATTTTTTCTCGGGGGAACTGTAAATGGTATTTTTATCAAGAAGGCGGGTTCCATGCACAAATCTATTTAGGTGTCCGCAAAAGTAGCTTGAAACAATAGAATTACTGTATTCTACAGTGCTGTAACGGAAAAGCCGCTCTGGAATATTAGTCATTCTAACGGCCTACGGCAAAATGACTCACACAGCATTAAAGCTGCGCTGAACGAACAAATGAGAGCATTGCGTCATAGGGACACAGGTAGCTACAAACATCACGTTCCACGATTACAAGAGAATCATGCTACGCGCACGTCGATAAAGCATCATGACATATGCTTGTCAGTGTGTAGTGTGCCTGCGTTGAAGTATCACAAAGTCTACTTGCACAGTGCTAAAGAATCCTGAAGTCATATGCTTGCTAATTTCTATTGTCTCTCCGTGGAAATATAGAAAAAAGAAAACTAGAGCCAGCTATGTGCAAAAAATCAGTAAAATTCAGCACTGTTTAGAATATTCGGCAATTGCTGCTTCCCACAAAATCCTTGTATTCTAACAGACAAACGCTGTTAAGTGGCTTAATAACGAAGCATTCATATTACCATGATGCTTAGAGACTCAGCGCTGCTTCGTGCTAGGATTCACGTTTCACAAAACAGTAATTTTCTTCGGAACGTTCTCGATTTTCTTGATACCACATTGCATTACGTTCTGCTTTTCAAAAGTTGTGTCGCTCAGCGATTACTGAATGAAATCGTAACGCTTCTTGTTTTGTTGTTTTGTCTTGAGAGCGACGACGGCAGCCGACGAATTATCAGGAGGATACCAGATTTTGTAGGTGTAGGGCACACCTTGCGTGTAAACCATGAACTGGAATTGCTGTGCTGCTTCTCAGCAACTACATGAATTTCCTTGTTCTGAGTTACTCAGTGTCCTGTATCGCTCTTTGGCGCATTCTGAGTATATAAATCTTCTTTCACTCGGCCATTATGCCTTATCGTCTTGAGAGTAATAACTCCCGCTGTCACCTGCGCGGAAAATTTTCCGTGGTCTACTTCTGAGGAAGCAGGCGTAGAGTCCCACCACTACCAGCAGCGGTTCATACGCGCGAGGCCTGATTCGTTTTAATAGTTTTCTCTGCGTCCAAATATGCATTCTCTTTCAACAGGTCACAAATATTAAATTCATTCACGACCGCAGCGATTCCTCACGTGACTTTCTGTAGCAAGCACGCATATGCTTTGCTTTATGACTTACCAGTTTTCCTTACAAGTAAATAGTTTCACAAATCATGGATACGTACGCAAGATTCCTAATAAATGACCTTAGAAAGCAATAGGCAAGAAATGGCTTAGCAGTGCGAAGTATTCCTAGGATGCCACTCATGGAGTCACAAGAGTGTCAAAAGCATAAGCCCCCTACGCTCTTAAGGTTTGCGTAAGACCATCATTCGCGCATACAAATTCCAGAAAAACCGGGCGACGAACTTGAAGGAACATTCGCCGGTGAAAATGAATAATGCACTGATACACTGAAGCAAACTAAGGAGCGACATTTTCGTGCTGTCATGATTGTCAATAAAGGGGATAAAGCTAATGCTTCATGATTTGCGAGCACCCTTATGCTGCTCGCTTCGGGATTTGCGACTTCTCCTTCACCGGAGGCTTTCCTTTTTGTTGTCAATACCGTCATCTTGTTTCCAAAATCGTTCCCACTGCCAATCGAAGTTGACGTGAGGGGTTTAGATCTGTTACTGGGATATGGGGAGAGCAAATAACAATCCTCAGCATAAATCCCTGGGAACTTATGCCCTGGGTTCACAGAATTCGATTTATGGGCTTCCGCTGAGGGCGCATCCCCAATTCGCATTTTTGAAAGTACCCAGTTGGCAACATTTTCGGAGTGAAAACATTAGAGCCGTTCTGATATTGTGTCACATTCCCAGGTAGAATCTTCAAGCAGCTCAGTAACCGAGCAGGCACGTCGGTGCTTTCGTCATGGAGATGATATTCTTCTGGGCACTGCTTTCGACCATAATCATCCAAGCAGCTGAAAATATGTGTTTTTGCTTATCTGATGCAGAACAGCCCAGTACAAAGATCGTGAAAGTCATTCATTTACTCTCAAGGACCGGCTCTTTTTCCTATGTGTTCCGCAGTTCTTCACTGGCTTTTGGGAGGGTGATGCAGAGTCCTAGTGATGCGCAGTAGGCACGCATTTTTCACATTCTACTCTCGCGAGTCTCTTATACAGCGTGCTTTTGCGTGAAGTATTAGTCGCCGTCATTGGATAATATTCTGTGCATGGATTAGCAAGTGCGCTCTAGGATCTCCAGCGTTAAAACGCGCAACATGTAAGTGCTCTCCGAGTATATTCTTTCTAGTCAAGTGTACGATGACGGTTCCTCAGGTTTACAGTGCTACGCAATGCTGTACTGAAGCATGCGTATTCATTGTGCACTGGGATAATAATAAATCTTCATCTTTGTGTTCGGTCAGACTTTCTCCGTAGGCCATTTTCAACGAGTTGATGGTGATTCACGTTTGTAGAGAGGCTCTGACATTCTACAAAGCAAGCGGGCAGGGCGCGGTGCACAATTTCCTGCTTTCGACAATGCTGTAGAGCATTCTCTCAACCGCATTAGGTTGACACAGGGCTGCTCAAAATAAGGTGGTGGCCGAACCAAGGACTACGGCGGACTTAAGGCAAATACAAGAAGTCTTAACAAGCTTCCATTGCACCACTCCAGCAGTCACACTGTGGAAAACAAGCTGGTGTGCTCCGTTTCCCGTCTCGAAGCCTTAGACCACTTTTTTGCTCAGGCGTTCCTGGACCTCACTGGATACTGTACTGCACGTGGGGAAGCCACTACTATCATGAATATGTATGTTGGATTGTAAAACTAAGTGTTACAGTTCTCAATCTGGGGTACAACGTACCCCGAGAATCTGTGTGTGGCTTCTACAGTGAGTGCCTGCGTGCTCTCCGCCATTGTTCCGGTGTTCCCACTCTCAGCTTATGCGAAGGAGTTGTCAGGCAAGCTCTCTAATATGGACGCTCATGACAAATGAGCTGCAAACACCAGGTGCAAATTCACTTGTCACTCACTCAAATCAGATGACACAAGAGACACAGCGTGAAGAATGAAAATAAGCTCCAGGGCTGCTATATTTGTGCTGATATCTGAACGCGCCCTCCGTTTCGTGGCGCGACTGATCAATCGATTAAATTCTGCTTTAGTTCCTGTTCTGAGAATATCTTCTGCTGCTGCTCTAGCTAATCCTCGTTCGTCGCGCCGATAGGACACGCGGTAGGGATAACCCACTAATAGTTTTGAAAAGGTCCCCAATTATTCATCTTGCGATGGCGGCAAAGGACATGAGAATCAGATATACGTCACGATCATTTTGAAAACGCTACGTATGTCTCTAGCACAGCGAGCGCATTCCCATATATATTACGGTTCACGTGCTAAACAAAAGGGCGCCCGAGAAAAAAGGGGTCGGCAAAATTCCGTAATAATTGCTGATAGGAGATGCGCCAACCAGCCTACAGCAGCATGACAGAAGAACACACGAAAAACCAGTCTCATCCTTGTCCTTTTCTGCTTCTTGGGAGCAGCCAAGAAAATCCCGTGTCGCCTACCTTTCCTGGGATTTTTCTTGGCAGGCCTGACGCGGTTCCGCAAAAATATATATTGAGAGCGGAAGCAACTTCTCATAGTGATAGCGAGCTGTCTCAGAAACTGTGGTTCTGTATCCGTTCCTTGCCCCCTTTCATTCATTGACTGCCTTCTTTTCGCTTACTTATTGACAGGCTAAGTTGACCACGTGACGCTGTCGATGCAATTAATGTGTCCAAGACACATCCAACCCTCGTATTGCCAAGACGCAGCTTATGAAAACTTTAGTGTAGCGTTGCTCATTTAGCATGCCCTTTAGACCTCAAGCAGCACAGCTGTCAGCAGTGTATGCATGCGCATCAATGTAGCAACAACACGATGCAGACAGAGCTGGAAAAGGCAGACTCTCGTTCTATTGATTGCAGCAAAGAGGCGACGGCGAGCACTCATGGAAGAAAGCCTGCTACTTTGGGCTCGATAACAGTTTGTTGTTAAACTTTTTCGCCTTTCCTCACTGCCAGCTTGTGCGTTGTGCTATCGCCTGACGCTGCTATCGCCTGACGCTGGGAAGCCCGAGTACGTGAGGCCTCAATCATTTCCTTCATGAATGCAAGCCTCTGCACTGCCAGGAAGTGATGCCATGAGTTGCGGGCCTATTCAAGCGCTCTTGCAGCGTCTTCGTCCACGCCTAAACTAAGCTGTGCGAAATGGTATGCCACGCTACTTGTGAACACCACATGGCGCTTTCAATTTAGCTCACTAACGTGCGAGGTCCACGTCACATCAGTTTCACCACTCTTTTGCTTTACCTCGCGGAGAAAAGCTGAACAAGCACCTTATTTCTGACCATAAATCACTTGCCCATACTTTAGACATGCTGCTTCGACTCATAGGGAAAGGCCAAATCTGCCAGAAAACTGCTTCATTTATTTAGTATTGCTTGTGTCTGAAAGACACAAGGGCGCGTCGCCTCGTCCTCCTGTAGGCCGTTGGCACGAAAGGTGCCATTGGCTACGCGCGGCTGGCACGTTTTAACCGCATAGTTGAAAACGCTTCTTCTCCCTAATGCGTGAAGGCGCTACTCTGTTTTTTCACAAAGCCACGTACCTCTGTTGTCAGACAGCTCGGTTTCTTTTTATTTTATGACAGCTGGATAAGTGACTCTGTTAAAACCCTTGTGCCTGTTCTCTTCATCGTTGCTAAGCGGATTACTGTGATACTGCTCATTGCTATCGACAGCCAAATTCCAGATTCGCACCGAAGCAGCTGACTAGGCTGTCGCCCTGCTGCAGCTGAGCGGAGAACAATTAACTTGGTAAGGTAAAGCGAACTGCGCTAATGCTGGCAAAGTTGCAGAGTGACTACCGCGAAGTGGCCAGCAACGCATCAGAAGGGATGTTCTTTCCTTCAGAGGAGACGTGCTGTAGATGTTGAAGCCTGTATGAAACTTTACGTCGCGTTCCACGCTTCTGTGAACCGCGTGGATGAATGAATTTCTCACTTCGCTCCCGGAACACAAAGAAGAAAAGTTAGAGAGAAAAGCAATGGAGACGGTGTGCCCACTGTATCAGCTCAGCTAGCCCACAGTATATCAATCCTCTATACAGACTCTTCAGCGGTAGACGAGGCTGTCCTCGGCTCCTTTAGGCGAAGCTATTCGTGCTTTACACTTGGTGATAATAATATTCCTGATAGTCGGAGCCATGTAGCTTGGCTTTTCCATTACCCCTTTTTCATTTGTACGATGTGGCTGCTCGATGCCTATGCTTCGAGAGAATGCGTCGGGAACACTGTGCCTCCGTGACAGCGATACATTAAAGCTCAGTATTTGCTATCCTTCATAAACGCATGAATTTTGCCTGTCGCATCATTAGTACGTGTTTCTACACATTTCTTCTGGAGTTGCATTAACTAGCTAGAACCTCCTCCTGTGCTAGCGTGTTCAAATTTAATAAAGCTGTATAGTAGCGCTGGCAGATTTTCGCAGTTAACCGTTGTGAATGAAGCCAACCTCAATTTCAAAACAGTGGTCCCTGCTGTTCATTATATTGATGCTGACATATTCTTGTACCTTGATATCCTAGAAGCTCGTGACTCTTGCAAACAAACTTTCCCTGAAAAATAGGTGAAAGCGCAAGCTGGTTTCAAATCATCGTTACTCCATCATTACCCCGACTGGCCCATTACAGTGGATAATCTGCAACGGCTCAAGCATTGAGCTAAAAGGAATGTGTCACAGTATTTATGAAGTAAAATAAAGAGTGCTAGCTAACCGAAGAAGGCTGCATGCAACGTGTTTCGGGGAGGCGACCCTTGGGGGCTAGGCGGATGTTTCAGAAGGTAAAGTTTTCGACCTTTCTGGTTTCACCATATTCAACTAATAGAACCCTCCTATCATATGGTGGAGTTGCGTCGTTGCTTGCCAGTATTCCCATTCATTAGAGGTCCGGTCGCGTTGCTCTGACTGGCGCCCTCGCGTTTGAAGCGAGTCGAAGATCTAAGGATAGTACAACTCCAACTCAACAGGATTTTCCACTATTTTTTCAGACAGTGTAGAAGTTTCAAAGCGAATTGATAAAATTCTTTTCTGTTGCCTGACGAATCGGATTGCAGAAGTTTTCTCCAGAATAGGAAGGCGCTGCGTATCAAGGAAATACTCTTAGGATGAATGTACTTTCCAATTCAGTAAACTATGTGCAGAATGTAGCCTGGACGGCTTTTCGCTTGGATGCAAATTATTTTACTTGGGTGAGGCTGGAGGAGAACCATGAACCACTGGAGAAGAACTGCATTCGCCTACTTGTAGGTACGCAGCAGGGGACGCGGGATGTGCTACTGCACTTGCCTTGTTGCTTGTTTGAAACATGATAATCGCGTTCGTCTCCTTCGGGAATGGCTACAAGCAAATAAAACAGCTTTTTGGTTTTCTACTAGGGCCTAACAACAAGAGAGAGGAGAACTTGGTGAAAATGGCTGCAGTTTCATAAATAGGAGCTTGCGCATCTTATGTTAAACGCTCTTTTATGGACTTCCCAGTGAGCATTGGGAGTAAAACGCAAAAATAAGAAGTGAAAATTGCTAACGGACGATTCATGCAGCCTACTGCTGCGAAATCTCTACGAAAGAACCTGATGCGATACTGGCTATTGTTTGATTTTACAGCCTGGAAAATCCTCTGGAGGGGAAACTGCATGACCGGTACTAAGCAGCTAGAACACTATAAAATTTGTAGTTAAGACACTCCGGGCACACATCGTACAACAGATCACTAAATATCTGACCTTAGCACCTTGAATAGATGCGGTTCAGGTGCTGCTAAATACGGGACGAGCTGCTGACCTAGTGATCCCCTTCATGGTTCTTGCATACGTGTGCCCACCACAAGCATGCTGCATCACTCGATAAGTCTTACACACGTCTTTAGCGACCTTGTGAAACTGGAAACGCCAGATCACAATGCGGCATTTTGGATAGATCCTCGTGCCTCTGTATTTGCTGTTGTGATGCACAATGAATGAATAAATCTGATGATAGTTCGTGGAAAGCAAATCCACAGTGCATATCCTTAATGCTTGCTGCAAACTGCTATCACAGGAGCACTTCTGAGAGCTAAAACGGTGTCTGCTGACTAGAAAGCTTCAGAGTGCATCACGTAGCTCTATGCAACCAAACAGCTACCCTCACAAAGAATCAGGTAGAACACGTACACCGTGGGCTTCTGGAATAATTTACGCTGTAAAATACTGAGCAGCAACGTGACTGCGAAGGCATAGTTATCCGGCCTTGCCCTTCCATAGTCTGTATGTTAAACCGTAGCAGCGCAAGCTCCAGGTGGCGTGTAGGTTTCGTTGCGGCTTGCTGCTAGACTGCGTATTAAAGCTGATGGGATGCAGCCTGTACTGCGCACATGCGGTAAGTCATCGACATATATGCAAAAGGGCAGTGACAGTAAGGCCTCGAGCATTCATGTTGTCCGCAGTCGGTGACACTAATTGCACAAGCTGTTCGCAGCAATACAGCAGAGAGCTAGCAGCAGATCAGTCAGTAGGGCGTACAGTTGCGCGCTCCTCCGAAAAGATTGTATTTTCGCGTTGGGGGTCTGCGGAAAGCGATTACTTCCAGCGGCATGTGGAAAAGAAGTATTCGATGCATGATTTGCGCAGTCGCTCGGTAGCATCTCACATACGCGCCTGCTAGTCCTACTGTACCAGTCTCTTTTTGTTTTCATATGCCGGTGTGCCCACGTGTGGGCAGACGTGCCCTAAATATGAAACAGCGAAATCGACTTTTTGCCGCACAATGAGTGTTCAGCTGGACGGCCACGGATTGGCGCTTGCCGTGTCTCCGCTGTATTTTACGGGGACAGACACATACTGATAGGCACTGAAGGCGTTGCAACATGTTTGAACCTTCTTGCTTTTAAGGTTTCATGGGGATTCTCTGTCCATTTTGGATTCGTAAGTACCTACGCAATAAGAACGCAGTTCATGCCCACTGAGGCCGCGCCGTGCTCACTACAACCACTGGGAGTACGACGTAAGGCCAAAATCGTGCGCCGCCAGGCAAAATGATACGACGCCACCAGCGAGTGGTGTCGCACGCAGTGAATTCTAAAGTTGCCGGACGCAAACAACATAACGTTAGCCTCCACGGGTAGTGTATGGCTCATATTATATAACTGTATGCGAGTAATGGCGATGCGAGTTCTACATCGCTAAAGCCCGCGATCTGGGTGCAATGCTTCAAGAGTTGATCATCTGATTATTTACGACGGGAGGTTCGGCTGTTTCGTCGTTGTTGATTCTCAGTAACCGCTTGTCATACTTGGCTCCTTTCCTGAATGAACCAGGATTGCAAATTTTCTTTCGTTGCATTCATAATCGAAATCACCCAAATAAACAGTACATACACCTGGTTTTCCTGAAGGCATGCGGCTGTCTACCCTCGCAGTCCCGTGCAGGCAACAATATTTCGCGCATAAGCGTCATTCGGGGCCAATGCAAGTACAATGTACTAGTGAGGCTTTTAATGGGTAGCGCGTCACCAAGCTGGTAGACGAGGCTTATTAAAGTTCTTTTGTGCATACTGTGGCAACACGGCGCGCGACTGGCATGAGTGGAACCCACTGACGTCTGAAACAACGTGCGTGCATACTGCGCAGTCCGAAGTATCGATGCGAGCATTGCGAAAAATCAAACAACGCGAAACTCTACCAGTATTTGTACCATGGAACTTGGACTGGTATCGTTGCCGATCTTTGCAATATCGGTAACGATCTTAGCAAGAACACCAAGGCGACCGCCTGTTTTGTGACACTGCGCAGTCGGAAGTATCGATGCGAGCATTGCGAAAACTCAAACAACGCGAAACTCTACCAGTATTTGTACCATGGAACTTGGACTGGTATCGTTGCCGATCTTTGCAATATCGGTAACGATCTTAGCAAGAACACCACGGCGATCGCCTGTTTTGTGACATCACAAAATACAAACTAGGAAGATAAAAGCCATACAATTGTTGCTCTAGAGAGTAGAGGATGAATACAGGAGTGTACCGCGTGGTAGTGCTTGGCTACTCCGAGAGACTGCATGCAGTGCCAGAACGAGAGTTCTAGCGCGCAATCTGTCCCACGTGATAATGACGCTGGGCCATGATAATTTTAAGCTGGCGAATGCAACGTGTGCGCAATACAATCCCCTGCGTTGAGGTGCTTGTGGTCCGGTGGAATCGCGTGACGGTACGTTAGTGCGTGCGTAATAGTTTCTGTCTGCTGAAATTCATTTTGCCATTCAACTTTTCCTTCAATTGGACTCATGCTGCGTGTCCACGGCCAGATGCAGATTACCGACGACATGGGAGCGCCTTGCATACAACAGTTCACGCAGAGTAAAGCTGAGGGCTACAGGTCGTGTAATTATTGCCTCGATCCAGCAATTAGTAGCCATAGTATACCACCTTCCCATCGCCTTGTTCACCACAGCCCTTAAGACTTTCTATTCACGACGTTGCTGCACAAGCATTTAAGGGCCTTCACATCCGGATAGAACTTTCTGATCCGCCCTCCCACTGCATTGCTCTGGCGCCGCCCATAATCGAACTCCAATTCTAAGAAGCATTAAAAAGCCAGAGGCATTAAAAAGCCAGAGGCATAGATGATTCTCGCAGCACCATGAGAACAGCAAGCATGAGTGTTGCTTATCATACTGAAAAGTGCGAAAAAATACAGTAACTCACAGACGGCTAGCTGGGAACAACATCGCCCTCGATTACTTTCATCTATCCTGCAATACAGGAGCCGCTGCGGCATGTTGGTTGGAATTTCCGCCATAATAATATCATCGTGGCGCAAGTTCCAAGGTCCCAGGTTTAACGCATGCGGGGTCAAGCGGACAGCTCTCAACATGCTTTGTTTTGCATTGGTGGCATGCCTCGTGGCTCGTTACTCACATTTCATTCTTGCAAACGCTACACTTTGTGATGCTCCTAGCCGGGCGGCTTTCATGATGCTGCGCCTGTTTGGTGTACGCCTGGAGCCTTCTTTTCAAATTAGGTCATTGTTGTTCACATTCTTCTGCTTTTCCTTAAGCAGAAGAGGACACTTAGAAGCAATAGGGAGCAAGCAGGAAAGTCCAATGAATCCGAATGTCGCCAAGTGTTCAGGTGGCACTTGCTGCAGATAGATTGCTGCTTCGTGCATTGGAAAGCGGGTCCCAGAATGGATTTCCTTCCTGTGAAGCCATCATATAATTCCGAGCGTCCGGCATAAAGACTTTTGGTCTCACGCCCACTCCTTATGTCATCCGGTGTACCTAGTGTTGCATCACTGCCTGCTTGCTTGTTACTCTACGATGTTGCCACTCGGCACATGCTTGCTTCGTGCGCTAGGCCGCGAAAGCATTGTACTCAAGAGATAATTTGTTGCACTCAGCATCGGAAGCACGTTATCCGGAAAGCAACCACCGTCTAGCTCACGTTTTGTGGCATGCGTAGAATATCGGCCACTGGATGACTGGGTTTCCAACCATGTCATAACTTACGCCCCTGAATACTCAACAATCCACTGGGATGCCTTCTGCTCAGGAATTGCCGACAAACGGCCTCTGCTCAATGGATTTGCGTTAGCTAGCTGCAATTATGTTCCATTTTCTCGGTCGTCCGAAGAAATTTCAGTAAGTACAGCATTAGCGACGTTGGTGGCGATCCGAACTACTGCTGTCCCCAATCCACAGTACCGTGCTCTACTCTATGCCATTATCCCGTGCAGGATGCCTCGTAAATCATTATATCCAGCCAGGCGCCCTCTTCCCGTACAGTCTTTTTTACGCAGTACTCTAGCTCGTTTACTCTGTTTCCTATAACAGGACTGGCTACTTCATAATCATCCTAGACTGCCAAAATATAGGGGACTATGCTTTTCATTATGCATTCGCGCTTCCTGCTCTATGCATGCAGAGCAGTATGGATAAAATTGACGGTCTTTTGCTCGTCCACGGCGCTCTAGTGTTCCGTCTTCTGTGGCTCACTGTAGCCTGGCTCACTCTAGCGTGTTGGCTTGCCTTCCATGCCAGTTAACCCAAATGTCTGAACCTTAGACGATTCCAACCAGCCCTGTATGGATATGCCTTGCTGTGAATATCGAGCGCTCGATTGATAGAATGCAGAGGGTAGCCCATAGTTTGTTGCATGACTACATCATGCTGACTGCGCCTACTGGTTCCCTGACACAAGGAAACCTACGTAGCTATCTGGCGTCTTCGCAGATGGTTTGTCATACCAGGCATCAAAACATGCAGGCTAGGTTGCCTTAAGGAGTAAAGGAACTGAAGTAAATGTAGTGGAGTCCCACGTCTCCCTAAAGCCTTCGGCTGCTCGGGGTGCCGATTACAGGCACGTCTGTTTTACTCCATAAAGCTGTTTGTTCGCAATACAAAGATGTTCTGATGCTCAGCGTGACTTAGAAATGAGCCACACAATGTAGATGCTTCACTTGATTTTCCTGTTCCCTACTCCCTATGGCGATGCGACAATATAGAGTACACAGAGATCATGTGCACGACTATCTATTAATACTGTGGCCTCCCTGAAGTCCTTCTGCATGTACTATGCCTCTTCTGGAAGCTTGATGCACTGTCCATGCAAGGATGGGCATCTGGCTTATCAATCCGTTGTCTATTTGTGGTGGTGCGCATTTCCTGCTTGCTCCCAAATTCGGCTATGCAGCGCGGCGCGCCGCCGCTCGTCTATTAGTTTGTGGAAAACTGGCAAGCAACCGCAGCATCTGATGGAAGCACGAACATCATGCTGGAATAATCTGATTGTACTACTGTTGCAGTTCAAAAGCGCTAGCTGAATCACGCATCTCAGCTGTGCAAAGAAACAGTTTTGTGCGTCCACGTTCGTTGCATGTGGTTTTGGTCGTACTATTCACTCTGCTTCCTCATAAGCCAGCGGAGCTTCATGCTTGGGCATCTATCTTCTCAATCAAAATTGCTGAGAAAAGTACGTACATTAAATTCATTGACGAACGCAAACATGTCTTGCAAACATATGTAGACAAAGGTGGGTAAAGGCCAACAAATACACGGATACACAGGATGCACCGACATAAACAGAATATAAGGATGCCCTATACGAATAGGTTACCTAACTGCCGTTGCAGTCTTTCGAAATGCCAAGGCTCACCTGAATAGCCTGGTGAGTAGTAATTGACGACTTCAGGTGGGTATAGGTTGCAGACACTTTGAATAGAATCCAGCACTTCAGAAGCAGCTTCACTCTCGCGGATTTTCTAATAAGTTACACACATAATGTCATACATAAGCCGAAATTCAGGAGGCGTGTGATCGTCACATGGTGCTCGTTTACTCAGTTCAACTCTTGCAGGAAAAATGAAGACCTTCTTCAGAGTGATACCCTTTGAATTTTTCGACTTTCACAGTGAACTCCTGGGAATTATTGCCTTACCAATAGCGTCTCCAGTGCGCCTGTTTGCACGAAAGCCCTACGCGCCTTTGGATCATTAGGCAATACCTTCGCAAACTGTTGAACAATGCATCTGCAGAGGTAGCACACTAGCAAGGAGAACCACTGCTGTTGATGCTATTGGCAACGCAAGTAGGCAAGCCCGGAGCGGCCAACCATCCACACATACACAGCAAAAGGACGCGCAGCAGTAATCCAGTTGTTACTATTATAGAATCTCAAGATTCGCGCTAAAAGCTGACCGTAGGTATTCTGCGCATGCCAAGGAATAGACAGCTAGCCGTTGATTCAGTTATGCAGTAGGCAAATGGTGTATGTAGGATAGCGGCAAGGCAGCGCCAAAGCAAGGCAGCGCCAAAGGTTACAGAACGAGAAATGATAGGCACGGCTGGCATACTTGAGAATAGAGGGAGGCGCCTCGTTAAGCAAAGGCTCTAGTGCAGCCAGATGAGTGCACATTTGAATAATGTTCTGCATGGACAAGGAAGGAAGTAAGTAAGGGAACAATTCATCATGGCGTATTGGCTCTGCAGCAGCAACCGAGCTATCCTTCGGGGAGAATTCTCTCAGTTGACTATCAAAAGGCAGGGCCAATACACGGTTGCTTTTCACTTTAAGAGCTCTCTTTGCCTTTGCTTTCAACTCGTCCGAAGATTCTGGAGAAAGAAAGTCTGACATCAATCTGCAGAAAGCAGGATGAGCACAGAAGTATTGGATAAAAGACGAACAAACCAGGCTACAAAGGCAGCAACGCGGCGAGGTTGCTGGCCGTGTATGTGTGCTTCTCCTTAGGGCGTCGATAGGAAGTTTCTCATTTTCGACAAGGTGTTCCAAACCGTATTCTTACAGCCTCAGTATATCTGCTTCTGCAATAGCCATAGCGTGGTCTGGTGAGTGACGACCCAGCTGACCCACCGCCCTGAGAAAGCATGAGCAAAAGGAATGATGGTTTCTCCCTTTTGGCTTCTGATTGATGAGAAATGCCGTTATCACCTGCACTTCTTCCCTTGCTCGGTAGCTACTGTCTGCATGCTTTTTGTCCAAAACGTTACTGACTAATTCGGCAGCTAACGAGGAGAGCCGAACGAATCTTTTACCTCATCCACTGCGCATACTGGAGGTTTTGCTCTCGCATTAATGACTCTCATTGCTTCTAAACTTGTAGTGTCATTGCTACGCACCAGGCTGCAGCTGCTTTCGCGTGGTCTTCAGTTTCCGTCTGCAGAGCGTTCTTAAGAGGAGGAATGCCTGTGAGATCGGCAATAGCGCATTATTGAAGAGTACACGCGTAAGGGCCGTGAGCTCTGCTGATAGATTGTGCAGCTGCTAGTCAACGTGAGAAGCAAACAGAGCAGGCGGCACGTTTATTAGCGGTAGGTAGATAATTCATTAAGGTAGTAGGCTTTGGTACTGGAAAGGTGATAGAAGTGCGAAAATATACCTTTCTGCACAATGATCGCCAGGGCCAATGTTTCTGTGAATGCCCCTATATAGCCGATTGCAAGAATTCCAGCCACCCTGAGCCGCAGAAGCAAACACCAGGGGGGCTTAATGCAGCAGCGTTTGAGGAACTCACGAACCAACTCCATGAAAAGTTTCTTCTTTAGCATTAGCGCATTAGTGATCAAGTAATAAAGGACACCGAGCGGATATGGATGGATCACACACCGAGTCGGCCCCGTTGTTTCCTGAATCAAATCCACCAATGCTGCAATAGCCCCTAAAATGAGCATACACAGGAGATTCCTGAATGAAATTACAGATGTTCACGCCTAAACTGCACGGTGATTGATACATGATGCTCGAAGTGCCGTTTTTCCTATTCCTGAAGCTACTCCTCATGGTTTCGGCATCTACCGTGTTCTTTCTTTGCAGTTAAAATTTGTTATTATGACCTGCATTTGCAGCAAAGACCGCCAGTTGAGGTGTGTGCTTTACTATCTCCCTCACACATGTGGCCGCGTTCCTCCTACAATTTAAGAACAAGGAAAAGACACAAAAGAATTACATCAATTATCCAGAATATACTGAAGAGAGATAGCATACTGACGAGCTGCACTGCAGGGTTTGTTACAAACAGATTGACGCCGTTGATTATGTCAAAATTGCCAGAGGCGTTAAATTTTTATGGTATTAAGGGCGACATACCGGACAAGGTCATCGGGATCCTTCAAGCAATGAAGTGTCTTTGGCATCGCCTCCGCTTCGACAACAGCCTATAGTAGCACATATAAAGGTGAAAACGGTTGAAAACTCACATGAAAGTAATTTCAAGGAGAAGACTACAGCAGCTACTGCTCTGTTCGGTGGTGTTGGTTACGAGTTCCCGACCGAACCTCAGCAAAATCCACGGAGTGGGTGGCGATGCGCGAGAGACACCAGCAAATCTGCAAAAATATTCTCCAGAAATGCATATTGAAAATTGGACATTTCAAGTCACAGACTTTCGATGATAAGCAGTTTATAAACTCTTCGAATCCCAAAACCAACGCGGTAGGTATAACGAAAAAGCGAAAGGAGATTGCACGTGAACTCATATACCATTCATGCTAAGAAGCTTCTCAGGACATAAAAGCGAATCGATGGCATAAGCTCGTGGCAGCACGGAGAATCAACGTTAGTAG
The DNA here is from genome assembly GCF_000499385.1 of Eimeria necatrix. NCBI lineage: Eukaryota > Apicomplexa > Conoidasida > Eucoccidiorida > Eimeriidae > Eimeria > Eimeria necatrix. The sequence goes on from NW_013654309.1 coordinate 71,527, forward strand.
TCCAATTCTGCAGTTGAACAGTTGAGGTCAGCACAATTGATGCAGAACGAAGCCTTTTTCAAGGGCTTACCTGTCGACGGACAACAGCATCAGTACTACCCAGTTGCTTCGACAGCAAAGGCACTGCACCAGCGTCGCAGACAACCTAATGCAGGCACAACACAACGGCAATATAATTCCTAGACTTATCTCCCCTACTGCCGACTCTTTCCCGTGCATTCATTCATTTGACGGTTTAGAGCTGCTCGTTTTGCACCTACCTGTGCGAGTTCCTGTGAGTGTTTTGCTATGTCACCGAGAGCTGCAGCTGCGCTCCTTTTGATGTTTGTTTCAGGCTCCTGGATGCATAAGACAAGTAGCGGAACGGCACCCGCAGCAACTACCGAGGAAGCCAGTGACTCCGAGTGGCGAGCAATGCATCCTGGTGAACGAAGAGTCACACGAACACAAACAACGAAGAGCAGAACAGAATCTGAACCATTAAAAACACGGCATGTGTGCGCGGCAAGGTTCCAGAATTCGTACAGCGCAAAGCGCAGACGGTAGGGGCTCGACAGTGTTTCAGGGTATCATGCCTATTGCAGACGCAGCAGCGTCTTTCACTTGCGGGTCGAAGGCTTCCAGACACTGCGACAATGCTGCCAAAGCACCACTTTCCACAACTGCCTGCATGCATCGGACAGTACGAATCTTGGGGAAAAACATCCGCACATGATCAGCAAAGACGTTCAAGACCTAATAAGCCAGCATTAACGTTCAACAGCTTGTACGCGCACATGCGGGTGCCTATGAGTGCTAGTTAGCGAACTAGTAAAGCCACAGAAAAAGCATTCTTCGTCGGAATGCAGTCAAGATGCTCACTTCCATTTATACAATACTGGCTTTTGTCCGCTAAAACTTTAACAATGCAACAATACAGGACCGGGCGGGAATTACCTGTGCCAGTTCAGCCGAGTGCTTGGCAATTGACCGCATGACAAAAGCAGCAGACCTCCTGTAGAACCTCTGCAAAAGAAAAATATATGCTGCAAGAACCTCGGCATTTTCTGGGCTCCTGCTGCGCCATCGTTACGTGCTGCTGAATCAGTGTAAAATACAGCGTGAATATTCTAGAGTGTTTCCGACTAAGTCAAAACCTTTTGTTGCACGGGCTACGCTTGGGTTTCGAGCGCCACAGAATTTTTCAAGTTCGTTTTCTTGGAATGCTCAGGAAGCGAACGGGATCGAACTGGTTCAGCAATTGACGTGCACGGAATCACACTTCAAATGCACGAAAGGCCTACGTTCTGCTCCGCGACCGAGGCAACAAGATGCGGTAGTATTTCCTCATTCACGCATTCCCTCGCTGCCTCTTCGCTATGTCCGGCCAGCCGTCCAACTGCAACCGCTGCTGTCTGCTGAATTCCTGGGACAGAGTCTAGCAACAGTGGTCGTAGAAGCCTCAATGCACCTAAACGATCCCAGGAATAAGTACAGAGATGAGCTCTCGTGAGGTAATGAAAAATGCTAGGCGGTAAACGCCTCCCCTCCTGCTTCTTCAACGATTCTAATGCTAACAATTCTCGAGGAGATTTCCATGTTTCCTAGAACAACTTGGGGGCGGCGCTCGGAGTCGTGCGCCTTTAAAACTCATCAGGACATATAGAACTCATGTGCAGTTCAACATATTGAAGCAGTAAGCTTCCCAGACTTGATGGGATATATAGAGCTCATGTGCATTCCACTGCCTTAACGCTGCTGCTGTCAGTCTACTTTACCAGCGGCGCGCAAGCCATCAATGTTCTGTGGCCTTTGAGTTAGGTCAGCTAACGTCTGCACGAAGTGGGACCTCGCCCTCTGGAACTCCTCAAAGACCTGGTTAAGAGTGCGGCTCATTCTACGGGTATCGCAAAGCGAGAAGCTCACACAACGCGAATCGGACCTCTTTTGCGGCGTTGCATTTGAAGTATGGAGTTGATGCAACCGAAAGAAGCATTGTGGAGGAGCATGATGTCATGAGGAGAGAGCTAATATGTTCATCATCAAAGGTTCTGCGCAGAATCAGCTAAAGTCAGCAAGAAGAAATGGACGGCCATCTCCAGCACAGCAACAGCTGGCGTACGTGCTGCTTTCTCCTCGTAACAAGACTGCTTTGGCGTCAGCAGAACTCGAGTTGAGCTCGTATATCGCCAGTATACGCGTTTCCACTATTTGAATGCCTGCGGCTCTCCTAAAGGCGGCTCGAAAAAGCAGCTGCCAACAGTAACAGGTGGAGTGCTCAGCCCCCTAATCCCGGAGGTGTAAACCGTAGTCGAATCTATGTCATGTGGCCAGCCGTCATGCGGATAAAATCGGCTCTTGACATATAAAATGAGATTTAATAGATAGATCTGGTGTTGAGGCGTGTGTAACTGACTGTGTTGCAACTGCGGTGACCCCAGGAGTCCTGGGAGCTGTGAAGGGTATTGTGCTCTTTCCCCTGATTCCAGTTAATTTAAGGCAATCTTCGCGAGAAAAGGGATAAAAATTGCAAAAATGTGTCACTTGTATCACTTGTAATGATGTATTTCAGGTAGACTGTGAGCAAGTGGAAGAATTTGTGCAGCTGGACCCAAGCTTCAAATGCATGGGCTGGCTACTGTCGCTTCCATAGCAGCCATCTCCATGACGAAAGCGCTGCTGAAATTGTCCTGGCCTAGGATTATATTTTGCTTGCCTGAGGGAAATCATGCTATATATTTAAACGAACATGGGAAACGCTGTGATCTGCCAGCGTCGCGCAAGTGTAAGAGCCCTAGTCTCCTTCAAGGACAGCGCGTTTCTATCTTCATGTTGTGCTCTTAGTTCAAAAAAATATCCGAAAATGACGTAACATAGCCTTTGTTTTTTCTCAGCCATTTTCAACTGACATCAAATCTACACTGAGTAGGCTGGCTGAACGCTAAGTTTGTCCTGGGGCTCATCTTGATGTTTCACTGGAACCTCTGACTTTCCCGCTAGCTCACATTACCCTTTCCTCGTTGAAGGCTCCCTCCTGTTCAAGCTTCAGAATTATGGCACTATTAATTCTATATCTAGGTCCACAGCACTTAAGGACTTCCAGGCGTAAAGTTAGCCAGGAAAGCAAGTGAAAATGCGCGCATGGTGCGTCGCATGATGGATGTTTCTCAAAACTACTATTCTCATTGACCAAATTTTCGAAGATTTCAGGATGACCGGAAGTGCCTATTCGCAGCTTTTCTGATGATTAATTCAGCCTAAAATCCAGTTAGCACGATCAGTGGCACGAAGTATCCGGATCGCCAGTAGAAAATATTCCCTGGTGCCAACGTAGCAATTGCTGAACTGCGCAAGTGCCGCCTGATGGCTCGTCAGCCCAACATGAACGTCATTTCCTAGGGTTCGTCTCAGATTTCCGTGCAATTGGCTCAAATACTGCTATCATTAGTGGAGGCTACCACTTTCTCCTTGTATTGGAATTTTTGGCTTCTACGCTTTTCAACAGGTGACATTTCGACGGTTGGAAACTGAGAAGAAGGGAACGCTCGCGAGAAGTCTACACTGGGAAGAAACATAGTTAGGCATTCATTCAGATGAACAGCTCGACAATTGTTTAGTTCACAGGTAACCTGCGGCCTATGAAACAAAGACATGTCTCAAGCCAAACTTTGAAACAGACAGCGTAAGGAGTTGTCATCGCCTCAGGGGTAGGATCAAGTATCTTGCCCCTCAGGTGCGGCTTGTTGAGCGACGTCGCTCAAATCATAAGGCTTATCGGTGCAATTTTGAATGGCAATTAAAGAGTAACCAGAGGCGATCTGGCAGGTGATTATTTCAAAGCCTTCTTTTGTGCGAAGGCGCACTGTTGTGAGTTCCCCCTTCACACACAACGGACGAGGATGCGCATGATACGAAGTACGTGGCAACTCTTTTTCGTCCTCACTTTAGGGGCTAAGGCTTTACAATTTTGCAATGAAGCTGACTGTTTAAAAGAGTTTTCCGGCGCCAGGGAGGTAGGCAGAATATTGTATGTGAATTTAAGGGAAATGTACTAATCTTCCTCGATTTCATGCATTTGCGAGTTGCCTTACGTCACTGGGGAATAGCTCTCGCATGTACTGCTTCGCCTTGGCACAAAATACACTGCACACACAGAATGGGTCACAATGGTGACACTGTATAAATACAAAGGAAACTCAGCACAAAAAGCCGTTGGAAGCTGGTTATATTCAAGGCAATCTGTGAATTTCCTTGTTTCGTAGGTGTTTGGATCTGCATTTGTGGCTCACGTCAACTGAGCAGCATAATGAAGCGAGCGCTCCCGAGATAGTTTATCATGGTGCCTAATGGGGATGCCTACATGCAAACAATGGAACCATCCCAACTCAAATTGTAGCCAGGAGATATATAGCCTGTGTTGGTAGCCAAGAAACATTGCAGGGGAAGACGAGGCAAAGCCAATCCTAACAGAGGGTGTGCCTTGTCTACGTAATTCCCTGCTCAGATGTGGATTTTCGAACAGTTTCAACCTTTACTTCTCTGCCTACGAGAATGCGTGTGCATACATTATGTGTGCGCTGGAGGGAACGGGAACGAATAATCCCCTGTGGGTTCGCAGTGTGGGTTTCTTCAGTGTGACTTCGTTTTTACACAGAGACGGCTTATGCATGGATTCTAAAAGTTGGCAGCTGCCCTTTTACTTATGTCATGCTTGGAATGTCATTTAATTGGGTAGCTGAGCTTTCGATTTCTAATGTTTTTTCAGTTGAATAAAACTGGGTGCTTTTCACTCACCATCCGAGTTCACCACAACGTAGCCAACCACGGAAGGGTTATTCGCCAACCACGACCGCAGCACTTCATCTACTTCATTCTGAGATCCTGACATTGCGAATTGAGTACTTGGAGGAGGTTAGGGCTTTTGCCGTTCGCTGAATAGCTTCCACCTCCCCTAGAGTGCACTCACTTCACCTGGAACGACACTGTCCGCCAAGATGTATGAAGTGGAGCGTGTACTACAAAAAGTAGTTCAGGGATCAATTTAAATGAAAAATCAGCTGCTGAGACATCACTTTAGGCATTTTGCCTCCACAAAACAGGCGCCATCCTTAATGCCCTGCACCTACTTAAACTGTGTCGACTGCTCGCGGCTACTCTTCGAAAGAAATTACAAAAAATGCACAACTACAGCCTATACTCAATGGAAATTTGCACGAGAATGCACAGATCTACGTTTTTGGCGCAATCATGCGCTGCAGCGTATAGGGCGAGGTGTCTCTGCAGAGGGCTTCCGGTGATAATTGCGTCCCTTGGACCCTGCACCCAGAAATATTCGGCGAGAAAGCCTAGCTAGCCCAGAAGTATGCAGAAATTTCCTTGTTCCTATCAAGTCGTGGGTGCAGATCTTTGCACTACATCAAGCAGCTTACGGAAGGACAACATGGAATGACGCTCCTGGGGGCTTCCATGAAGTAAATTAGACATAGCCGACACTGAATAAAGTAAGAAAGCTTTCAGTTTATAAGTTATGATTGGCTCACAATATCTTTGTTCTGGAAGAGGTTCTAAGTTGCCTATGTGTGGCTAACCTACGTTCTCCGACAGTACCCGCCCAAGATCTGCTGCTGCCCGTAGGAGACGCCTTGTGCATCACCGTTAAATCCTGCAGCAACGCTGGACTCTAAGGTATTTGGTGCTGCTAAATGGGGCTATAATCTTACGCAACTGTAATGCTGGGTGGCAAACCATCCAAAGTTGTGATTTAGGGCTATTTCCAAAAGGTTCATCGATCCATCTCCCCTGCAGTTAAGGAAACTGGACTCATACCCGGAGATTGTCACGTTTTTAAGCTGCGGCGAAGCTGCAAAGCTTCGTCGCAGCTTAAAATCGTGACATTCTTTGTAAATTATTCAGTTTGGCTCGACGCGGACAGCTAACGCGCCTGTGGGAGTGGAGCTCGTGCTCCATGTTGACATCCTACTAGCCACACGACAATACAAAAACAGTCCCAATAATACTGATGCCAGGTGCATTGTAGAGACAAATGTTGGTGCCATACACCGCCTGGAAGGAGTTTCGATGGACAACTACTCTTGTAGAAGGAAGCACTGCCCTTTCCCTTGTTTGGAAAATGCCCCTTGCTATTGTGGTACTTTAACGATTCGGACCAAGTACGTCAGCAGCAGACAAGGCCATGTCACGTAAGACAGCCACTAATGTTGATTGGACCCCCTGCGGCAATACTTCAGCTGGCCAACCGGCCTAGGAATTTTGGCCCAGCTCGCCCTGAACTTGACGACTAGGGACTGTAGATCGTGCCGTTCTAGTGGATACCATCGCATGCACTTTACAACTAGGGTTGAAGGCATCTAACCCTGCCTAAGCAGTAACTACTTCCGACTGCAGCTCTGCGCACTGAAGATGTTTTAAGCATGTAAACCGAAAAGAAGCTCCAAAAGATAGGTAGTGGCAGTAGGATGAAGCTGGAGACTCGGCATTGTTGCCAGAAGTTCAGTGAGACCTCTGAACTGCTCTCGCTTAGATGAAAACTAACAGAAGCCAATAAATTGCACATCTAGCTCTTTAAACGGAAAAATCCTAGTTGCGCGCAACTACATTCAAAATAGTTCATTGGTACGAGCTGGATACTGCAAGTGAAGGCCTTATTTGTCCTTTAAGCAAAACGTTTGAAGTATGATGTTTCGACATGTGCGTAGAATGAGAAAGTAGCACACAGTGACTTCGCAAGCTACTTGGCAGCAGAAAAAAATGGAAAAGCTACAGTTTGACTACCGGTATTTAAGCGTCAAACTATTTCCCAGGTTCCCGAGAATGCGCGATAGCGTGCCCTGACATCAGGCAAAAAGCGGTGTTTGCAGGGATTAGAGGAACAGCGAATCTTTGCATCTTGAATAGTTTGCGATTGCTCGATGAAAAAGGGGTTCACGGATCAGTGGGAAAACAGCCTGATGCTCTTCGGGATATGGTACAAGAAGAGAGGGCATTGCTGATCCCAACTGTACTATTCACGCAATAAGAAAATGCCTCAGTGGCAAAGCGGCCTGCTACGGCACGGCTTAGGACGAACTGTGCAATCCCATATACGGTGGCCCTGTTTTCAAGAATGTTTAGGCTGAGGAAATAACCGCGGCTAGAACTGCGGATTAGTAGAGAGAAAGACGAAAAAAAGGTGTTCCGTACAACTGACTTATATTGAGAAAATGTGAGGCTCGTCAGCAGGACGCCAGGGAATCGCACTCCGATAATGCAAAAGCCACTGTGTTGCCGTCTAGCCTAGGAATAATACGATGATACTCCAAGCAGGAGTGTATTTATGGAATCTTTGTGAGCGCTGAGTTGGAGCCGTTTTCTCCATTATCGACGGCGGTAGTCACTGCCGACCATCGATCCCCATGAAGCGTAGTCTGCCACTCTCGAGTCAAACGGGCTGACGCGGCCCCCCGTGCGAACTGGACAATCTGTCCCCATGTAATTGTAACGGTCACTCGTTGGACTATATTGTTGCCTCAAAGCAGCTCCTGAGTTGCACAGGTCACATGGACCCAAGGCACCAAGGTTTGGAACAGAGCTGGAGGCGGGCGATCTTGGTCGGCTGTTTCCGCAAGAGTAAAGGCAATCACTCTGCAGAGTGCTTGTATCGTAAATTTTCCGTGGTGAAGTGGCTGGAGCTGCGGGCTCCTGGAGAGTGTAGCCGCTTCCACGGCGCTGGTCACTGTTTCTCCTTGGCGCTGTTACAGGAGATAGAAGTGAACGGCTCCTCGGCTCTCTAGGAGAAGGATTTGGGAAGCTCTCGTCCAACCTCATGCTGGACTCTCGTTGGACGGGGCACGAGACAATTTGTGCTTTGCTTTCGCAGCGAACGTTAACAGTAGCCTGAGGCGGAGAGTGACTTTCAATTTTAGCCTTCGCTCGTCTTGCTTTGGGTCTGGGGAGACGGTCAAGCACTGCCCTGGCAACTGCAAAATCTGACGCAGCTGCACCCAACTGCCATTCAAGAATAGGAAGCAATAAATCATCGTCTTCAATCAGCAACTGGCATACCATTGCATGCGACTGATGGAGCTTCGCTTGACCGGACAATACATACCGACACCCCTCAGCACAACGGGCTGGCGCGTCCGGTGGAGGCACCACTTCCAGTGTTGTCAGATGTTCAAGACTAAGGAGCAAATCTAGTAGACAATCCTCATGCTGCTTTTCTAGCTTTTCAAGTTGCACGCGTAGACGGCTCTTTCGCTTTTCTGGGGACATTTCCACAGGAGTGCGGCGCCGTAAAAAGCAGTCAAATCTGCTACTTAGACAGGTGCCAAGTTGCTTGGCTAAACGGTGGCATAGTGCCTCTCGGAATTTAGGTGCAAGGGCTAGCATCGTGTGTACGGCCATGTTCAAGTGACGGCAGGCCTCGCACAGCATTTCGGGGGACAACTTTACGGCGGCGTCAGACCCCGCCGGTAAAACCCGCTCGAGTAGTGACAAAGCAGCGTCGAGGTGATCGATTTGCTGCATTAGCAGCAGCTTTTCGTCGAGCAGGTCGCCGTCGAGGCTTGCAACCTCATTGCGGATTCTTGCCGCCGTTGCTTCAAGAACACTTTGGGCTCCTGCAACAAGAACACCACGTGAGTTTGGGTCCCCCTGGACGGTCTCTGTCACGTGAGTTCTGTGACGCCCCATTGTGCAGAAGCTGTGTGTTCACCGAGCACCCTTCAGTTTGGCTCTCCGCAGTGACCGCCTGCGAGGGGCAATGAAGCCCTGCCCACATCCTATGTCACCTTTTTTGATCAATTTTTCGCTCTAATCGCGTTTTCAAAATTTTGTACTGTTTGCTGCTTTATCCAGGAATAGCTGCGCTGCAGCCAGCATCAGGCCGCACCGCCACGGAGCCCCAAGCTGAAAACCGCTGTTGGCCTGCATTCTTCCGTAGGCAGATATAGCTCGATCGTACTTTTCAGTGTATCACTGGCTTTGAATTAATTTAGGGACTGCGCTGTGAAGTGCAACGAAGGAGATTTACCAGGCAAAGATGCTCACCCCGATGATGTGCGAGGATACGTGGCCTGTCTCATGGGTCATTTATTTAAGTTTTTCGACTTGTAGCACTTGGATAATTCCGGCTGGAAGGAGTGAAATACCTGCCTCACATTTTTGGAATGGATTTCTGTAAGGCTACTGTGGGAACTAGGGGTCGAACTGTGGTATCGTTATCAAGTGTATCGACTAGTTGGTGACCTCACGGGAGAACTGGGATTCGAGGACGACGATAGCGTGTCACGACATGAGTCGCTTGTAAACACGAGTACCACGAAGTACTTTCTACACCCATTTTATCCAATATTGGCAGGCACTTTTCCACCATAATCGTTGGTTCCTACCTTTTCCGTTACTAACTGCGCTTCTGTGAGAAAATGGGAGCCGGTGGACGCGGGCATTGCCACACGCGTGGTCGCAAGCGACACTGCAAGAAGTACGGTAAGCATATCAGACATTACTGATCTGTTGAATATGTCTAAGAATGCTATGTTTTTCTCGGCAGTGGGTCCTTCAGAGGATAATCCTCTAGAATCTGTGTAGAACACACAGAGAAGTGCCAGTGATGCCACTGCCTGGATAATAACTAGTGTGCTTGTTATGCTGTGTAAAAGCCACAAAGATCCTGTAGCAATTGATGCTGGGCAGAGCTGTGGACGCTGGATCTCGTCATCTCCGTTGGCTGTACTGTACAGACGGGCACTACTTTCCCTATGAAGATGGGAAGAAACGAAGCAGAGGACAAAAAATAGTACAAATTAGGCAGCGGCAGGAGATATTTGGCCTTGGTACTGCTGCACGACTAGTTATGTGCGACGCCGGCCGTGCACTCCTTCTCGCCACAGCGTATCGCATGAGAGAAGAAGTTATGACGTTTGGAGATTGCCTAGCCAAAGAAAGGATAGCCTTATTAAAAGGACTTGACCATTTGGAGGCTCCTTTACTGCTGATTGAGCGATTGCTTGCACCATTTACCGCACCCGGGAGGTGCCGAGTTGACTTCAGTTTCGTCAATACAGCTTGCCGGCATTACCATCTGGCACTCGATGCCTTCATAGCTGTTGCACCATCCTTCCGGAAAGCGCAAGCTGTTCGTCACAAGTGGATTCGCAATAGAGGAAAGTGCTGTGCAAGGATTCGTTGTTGTTGTAGCATCATTTGTTGTGGATGCCACTGCCATAAACATCCTCCAATGGCCCGCCGTATGTCCAGGGCGAGGAAGATATTCGAAGACCTCGAGATAAAGCATGAGGCTTCTGTAATTGATTTGGCGCTAACGTATGAATACTACTTGAGCTCACCCGAGCCTCCACCGCCAGATGCGCCAGCTAGATGCCTCGCTGCAGGCTGTTTCATCTTGGCAGCGCAGCGAAAACTGCATCAAGTAAGGAACAAAGACGAATGAGACAATAGGCAACTATGTGGTGGGCTGTAGAATGATTATTAACGGGGAAAAAGCCAATGGAGACATGAAAGTGCAGGCGGACAGGCAGATTGCAATATTTGTGCACAGATACGAAGCCAGTTTCAGCCGCTGTGACCCAGTTTTGGGTGCGACGTGTTTCTCACCAGCGGCAGGTGCCCAGATATTCTGCTGCGGCCCCACACTACCCATTTTGACAAGGTCTGTAAGTGTTCTTTTCAGGTAAATTGCCACTTCCTGGAACCGCGGGACAAAGTGACAATGGGGATGGCAGAATGGACACTAGAAGAAGCTGCCGCGGACCTAAGAATAGCGCATGCAAAACTCAAGACACTTCCACGTCGTATGCGCTCTGGTCGAAAAAGAGGGAAAAGACCCCCTCCACTAGTAACATTTCTCTCCCCTGGAAATTGTGTCACCATGGAGGAACATCCGAAGTGGCTTAGTGCTGACGAGCACTGCGGGCCGTGTAGAGAGTCATGCATAGTCCCACCTTGCGGTGGTCATGTTGGATTTCCATTGGCATCTCACGTTAACCCTTCAGGGCCTGTCGCATTCCCTGTAGTTCCAACAACTCAACAAATTCCCGCAGCACCTGCGGCACCACCTTTAGAGCTTCCGCAGGCTGTTCTAGTGCCGCAAAATCCAGTCTTAGCAGGCTCATTCCCTACGAAATTAATACAGGCATCTCCAGTGTTACCTAGCCCTTCACGTTTCCAGTCACCCTGTGTCCGATTTCTTCTGCCGGACTCGGGAGCAACAAGCATTTCTCAGCCAGCTGCCGTCTCCAGCCAAAGGGCTGCTGTGAGCGCAGTGTTGCCAGGTGGAGGATGTGTTGTACCCGATGCACGCTCTGGAGGTGCTGTGCAATTAATTCACAGCCCAACATATCGCGCGGCTCGGACTTGTAATGGCATCGCTACTCAACTTAATTGACTTGAAGTGATACTACCGTCTTTCTACTGCCTTCTAGTGAAGAATGCCAGCCCCTTGGTCAGACTTTGCTGTTATTAGGACTACACTACACTGGAACCTGGCGTAGATAGAAAAACATGTGTTTCGTTTCCAACAGACATGCCTGTTTCTTCTGTTACCAAATCTCCTGGATAAATTTAGCAGGTCCACGTGTCCCCCTAGTAGAGGTGCAGCTCCGTTGGCAGATAAGTTCGATAAAAGCCCTACGAAACAGCGCTGTCGAAAGCCTGTCAGTTTGTTTGCCGGAGGCGTGCCAACAACCTGCTGCGTGCCTTAGAGCTGAGGCTAGTTAGTTCTGGAAATGGTGCTCGTTTGATGACATGAAGTTTGATTCTTATCAGACGCGTTCGATCTATCTGGAGGTCTGGGAAAGGAACTTCGCTTGGAAATGCACTCAGCAGATTGTACTCCCTGCGCTACTGAAGAAGACGCATAGGACACTGGATGCAAAATAAGCCCCAAAAAGGACGTTTGTGAAAAAGGCAACATGCTAAGTATCAAGCGAAGTACTTAGGACTCTGAACGGCGGATTCAATACAAATCGCTTTCTGTCAGAGAAGACCAAAGCAAGAGTTAGCAGAAATTTGATGAGGCACGCGAATTTGCATTTTGTTCAAGCATGCGGGCACTTTTCCGGCTAGCGGAAAGGCCCTCACCCTCTTTTGCTTATGGTTCTGTCTGACTATTGGAAAGCACTTCTGCATCAATCAAGTTCGAATAACACACCCATTGTAGATTTGAAGGGGACTGCTTTGCTTGATGATGATGGAACTCTGGAAGTACAGGCGCGTTACAGCGCAGAACTAGTCCGTTTCATGCAGATGTTGTTGGGCATATCTCCCAAAGCAATTCTTGAAAATATGCCAGTGTGCCGGAGGCTACCATGCTTCAACAATGCCTTGTTTAACAGTCTCAAAAACGGACGTAAAGTTGTTTTAAACCTCTCGCAATGCAAAGGATCATTATGTGGATGGTCTATCGGGGGATTCTGCCGGCGCAGGCTCGCTAATTTGACTAAACTATTGCGGCAAGCGACCCTAGCCATTATGGAAGCCAGTAGTCTCCACCAGTCGCCATTGTTTTGCGATGCGCGCCATTTAAACATCTTCTGCTGTCGTTTTAAGGTAATGGTACAACTCCTATGTATTACCTCAGGTTTTTAGGTTTCCCATACTGCTCTCAATGCATTCCCTGCTTGTGAGCTGTTAGGCAGCGGCTACTCCGAAAAGATCGTCACCGCGTGACAATGCTTTCCGTAGGACTGGGAAGGTACTTAGTGATATTTAAGCTGTCTGTCTGCCTCAGAAAATGAGAGGGTGCGCGAGGTTTCTACCATGTGCTCGTAAATAATGAAATTCGAGCTAGTCTGCCATCAAGTTGTCTTTTCACTGACGAGCATGAATAAAGAAGCAATGAAATGGCAACGTGCTCACGAAACTACTGGAAGTATAGTTCGTAATCGAGTGCTGCTTCGGATTGCCCAACTTCCTTCCTACTAGCCTGCGAAAGAGAGAAAATGAAGCTGGCAGCGCACTGTGTGCTGTGAAGAAGCTTGTGGTTTGGTCGGCTGTAACACGACTGAGGAAGCCATGCTTCTTGTGAATATAGAGTGGGAAGCATCTGTGTTTCCTTTACACACCTCTTCCTGCTTGTAGAATGGCTTCGAACGAAACATTACTGGTCTTCGAGGTCCCCGGACCAGGGTCTCTCCAGACTGACGTGAGAGCTGCAGCTCATTCCACCCACAACAGGTATATCTCCTTTTAGTGGTGAAAACTTGTGACAAACTGACTCAGTGCTTGAAGCCTTATTATTTTGTTAATGATGTGCAGTGAAGGCCCCTTTCAAGCTCACCTGAAGTCTTTCGTCACTTTTGAGATGCTGCTTGGCCAGCTTTTCTTGCCGTGCCCTTTCACGACGTTGCTTTTCCTTCGCCTTTTCAAGTTGATGTACTAGCTCTGGGTTTTCAGCTGCAGAAAAAGAAGTTTGACGAAGGAAGCTCAATTGGCTGTTGGGGATATCCTGGGAAGCAGCTGAAGCGCAGAAGACGCATCTGCGGATATGAGCCGAAGCTACGTCGTGCGCATAAGTGGTGCTGTCGGAATAGGCAGTTTATTTAAGTGACGTGTTGCCTTCGTGCTTAGCAAGTATCGCAAGATGCGAGTCTAGGCGGGCTTCAATCTGCTCCAGCATGCGAAGACAGTCTACAGAAGCTTCCTCTGTTCGCAAACCACAACACTTCTTGTTCATAAGCACACATTTTTTCCAACGTGCGTTTATGATCAAGGAAGTCTACAGCTTTCCTACTTTCAAAGCCGCAGGCTGCATGAATTGCCGCAACATGAGCAGTCAACTTTTGGAGAGCTGCTGATGCGTCGGACTCTTGTTCCTGCAAAGCCAACTCTTCTGCACCGCAAACCCAAATTGAAATGGAGTGTTTGTTCCACAGACTAAAACATAACGCCATGAACGGCGTAGCTTTTACAGGCTTGGTTTCTGTACTCAACTCTTGCCCGTGCATCGTGAGCTCTAGCATGTAATACGACTATAAACCTATGAAGTAGTTGCACGCTGTGGTAGCGTGGAATGAAGTTATAAAACGGAATAGGCAACGCGCCTTTATGCTGCATGCACTTGTCGCGCTGCTGTTGAAGTTGGCGCTGAAGTTGTGCAATCACCGCTTCTAATCCTTCCAGCCGCGCTCCCATCTCAGCACGAGTCTCATCGAATCGTTTCTCCATCGTTTCCAGCTCCTGCAGTTAACGATCGCGTAAAAATTCTACTAAATGCCCTTGAGGAAACTGTGAACACAGAAGAGCCTCTCTACTCCGCTGCGACGTAAAGGCGGATGCAGTGCTACTGCATGCACTTCTTCGTCAAGTGCTGAGCTTTTTAAAACAAAATCTAACGCTACAGTTTGCCTTCCCAAATGGCTCACAATGGCTGCTTCATGAGCGTTTTGAATTAGGAACAGATTCTCCTCTTCCAGTTCCTGAAAAAGGCGAAGCGGTTCTTGTGGATCTTTGAAGTAAAGATCAATGCCAGTGACCGCCAACTTTTCCGCTGAATGCAGAGCCAGGCCGCACTGCAGGGATGCATGGACACCCTCGGATAGTCAGCGCATATGCACACGTAAACACGCTCTTTGCCCACACTGAGTCACATGCGTAGGCATTCACGAGCTCGACAACGCAGAGCGTTTTGAAAGTGGCTGGAGAAGCACTGCGATCTTCAACAAGAACCTGCATTCCGGCTAGTTCCCATAAACACACAGCATTTACAGCTAGTTGCCAAGGTGGCCTGGTCCACTCACCATCGAACATATTCTCGAGGTCTGCTGCGGTCTTTAACTTTCCGTATAGCTCCATTTTTTTTTTCTCGGCTCTCTCCTCCATTTCCTTTCGAGTAGATGCACCTGAAGGTGCCAAAGTGGTAAAAGCTCGACCTTTTGTTAAAAGATCAATACGAACATAGCTGCGAGAGAAAAATGAGGACTTGCAAAGGCAAATTTCGTGTCCATTTTCACGTTCATCGCGGTTTTTCCCTTATTTTTGCATGCTTGACTTTCGTTTGGGCCTGCGGCGGTAGGTTTCGTACCAGCTTTGGCCCCGCGGAACTTCTTTTTCTCTAGTTCTTGAATTTTTTCACGGAGGTCTTCGTCAATGGTTTCAATGTCGGCGGTGTACTGAAGCTGCTGCTGCTGCAGCTGATTCTGGACCCACTGCTCTTTTTTCTTCTGGACGCGCTCCTTAGACCGCTCTTCCTGTTCCTTTATCCAATCCTATGAATATCAGTAAGCGCTACCGTACAGGGCATACTTGCTGCGTGATTCATTTCGCTTCATTCGACTGGCTAAGCTATATTCTTGTAGTCGGGTAGTCTAAAAACAAGGGCACACGTTGAGATATCCATGGTTCCAGATTCAGTCCGACTGCTCTTACCTGGGGAGTTATATGTTCTAGGAAGGATCTATACCTTGAGTATTCTTCAATTTTTTCCCGATTAGATGCAACGCGAGCTTTTGTAGCGTCGAGTTTCTGACGGAGTTGCCGGACTGCGACTGCTTTCTCGTGAGCAGCCCGCGCTGCTTCGTCGGCTTTCTGCGCCATCACAGAGTCATGGTAAAAACATGCGACAATAAAAGAGCCAAATGCATAAGTACATTCATAACATGCACCAAGAGTGAAGCAGATTGTTTGCCGAGGCAGTGGCAGCGTTCTTGCCGTTCATTAGGAGTTTCACTTATGTAGATTCACAAGAAGGCGCGTTCTCTTTGGAAACAAGCCTAAACAACTCCACGTTTTGGAACGTGCATGCGTTATGCGTGTGCTGTGTTCGAGGTGAAGTTTTATGAACTCACGCGGATAGCTTCGTGCGCAGCTGCATCACTGCTCCTTAGAAACTCGTCAAATTTCTGTGCGTCCCTTGTTAGCATGCTTTCAGCTGTCTTAACGGCCTCTACCTTTTCAGCTGCTCGATCGTGGAGCTTAAGGATTTCTATTTTTGTCACAGGCAAAACATACGCAATCTCCTCAGGGAATCGAAGCTTGGAGTGCTACATTAACGTGTCCGTTGGTCTTCTGCCTTTTGGAGCACCAAGATAGGCTGAGTCTGCATTCGGCTAGACATACGAACCTGCCTTTCTAGTGTCTATTGCCATCTGAAGCAAAAATGCTTCTCTTGTCTTTTCCACTAGGGCGCGTGTTCCCCCACGTCTTTCTGCCCATTTGAGAGTCGTTTGAGCTTGGTCATCACCAGTTGTTTGTTGCGCGGAATCTCTGTTATTTCCTGCCATAGAAACATCTTCTTCTGCATCTGTATCTCCAGCAGCGCCACTACAATTTGCGCAAGCATGAGCATGAGAGTCATCGGCTGCTCTCCGTGTTTCATCTGTTTCCTCCTCTCCAGTAGGGAAATGGATCGACGAATCATTTGTAATAAGAATTTCTCTTTCTTCCAAAGTACTTTCTGGGGAGAGTTTTTGGGGAGCTTGTGTGCGTTGAGTCTCATCACTAACGGTGGCCTTCGCACGCAGAGTAACCAGTTCAGCAACCACGCGGACTTTGCTGGCCGGTACTACCAAACCGGTCCTGTGAGCTAATCAGTAAAGCGCCCTTCTCCACAGGTTAAGGAAAGGAACGTAACGTGCCTGCATTGCTTCCTCCGAACAGGTTTTGTTCTTCACTTCCTGCTGTGTAGCCGGAGGCAGGGAAGGCCTTTCCAGTCACGAGCTGATTCAGTTGGACACTCTAAGTGAGAAGGCCGCTTCAGGCTCATGAATAACAGTTTCCTATCCGTCACTTACAGGGACGAATAGTGTATCCGATGCCCATTATTCAAAATTGAGTGAATTTGCTCTGCTGCCAAGGTTGTTACCACAACCTTGCATACAACGCAGTTGAGTAGGTTGCTACCCCTCGCATGCTCGACAATCACTCCAATCAAGACGGTATTTTAATGGTAAGTGCTTCTACAGCGCCTTTCTAGAAGACTTAGCGGCTTATGCTATGCATGAGTAGGGATGACACGGAATGCAATCTCGTTCATGCTTCACTCTCGTTGAGGTGTTGGTCTGCAACACCAGTTGTTAGCGACTAGTCTCCCAGTGGACAGCAAACAGATTTCATATACTAGTTACGTTGGGTTTGAGGCATGCTTTTAGGTGTCGCCTTCGGGTTGGGAAACGTGATTGCGTTCTGTGCGATCAACTGGTGACCCCTGTCACCTGTAAAGCTGAAATCTGGAGGACTAATGGGAAAGAAGAGTCCCTACTCGGGATATGACCAGTACAATTTCCCAGCTATAAATTTCTAAGCATTGCTAAGCACTGCTAAGCATTCGACTTTCAAAAATGTCTACAGCCTCGTCTAGCAGGGGCTGTGACAGCATGCATCATGATCGAGCGTCAACACACAGAGAGTCCTAAAGAATAACGGCTGGTCTCATTGCCTTGCACCATTTACAATCGCTAATCCATTTCATACCTATATATGTAAAATCAAGTAGGTATCCCAGTTTTTGCTGAAGAAGCGAGAGCTGACGTGCGTCGCAGATTATCACACGGCTAACCTCCATGCGGCGGCGTGCCAATGTTCTTGGGCCATTTTACAGAAGTGGAAGTTCTTGAAAATCTTCTAGTAAGCAGTTCATTTTTCTTTATTTTAGTTTGAGTCGCTCCCAGGGGGAACTTTTGGACTGTTGGGAGACACGCTGCACATGTTACTACGGTCTGTTGACGCTTACCGCCAACCTGAAGGCTACGAATTGATATTTATGACTGAAGCAGATAGTTGCTGACCCTCTTGGGAAGTTGTGGAATCTTCTCGTTTTTCAAAGTGCGTCACTTTCAGTCCTCTGCACATTCTTTTGTAGTGGACGCGACACACAGTGCGGCAGCGATGCATTGTGTCGTTCCCTCGAAAATATGTTCAGACTTGCGACTATTCGTAGCGAAATAACAGCTGGACAGCCGTGGATTTTGAAAATCTTGGCATTCGTCACCTCGACGCGGCAATGAGATAGCGCGATCACGAGCCTATAAACTTTTAAATCGAAATTAGAAGGCTTTGCTGAGAATGTTAACATCTCAGGAGAGTGACATGAAAAATGTAGACTATATCCTTTATTCACGCAGAATGGAACCGGGTTGCCGAGCTTGACATCATGTAGCGTTGCAAGTTTCTCTGGGGCTCTTCAGGAGAGGACCGTACTGAACCGCATTGATTGTGAAGTGGGAGAGGCAAACCACGCTACCAACTCCCGCAACAAGAAAGTCTTCATGCGTGAATTTTTAGCATCGCTACCGCACTTAGTCGTCTCATAGGCTGTTGATTCCTTCATTTTTGGCTGCCTACGAAAACTCTGAAAGACAAAGCATTTCAGCTTGCGCAGCGCTTCCTGAAATTTCAAAATGAACGCCAAACAAGATCCAACTGATGGTAACAAAGCTGCTTTTAGAAAATACTTGGAAGATCATGGTGTCATTCGCCAGCTTACGCGCGTTCTTGTTGGACTTTATGAGACTTCTGAACGCCCGCTGAACGCACTTGACTACATCAAGCGGCATTTAGGAGCTCCAACAGGTAAAGTAAAACCCCTTCAGGCTGGCACAAAGTTGCTTGCGGGAACTGTGGGAGTTTTTCTCAATTTGACGGCGAGTTTTATCCAATCTTTCCCTAGTGACGTGCGTGTGTAGGTGTAGAAGTAGATGCACTCCGGGCAGAAGTGCAGAATTTGACAAAGGAAAATGCTGCATTGAAGGCCAAGGTGGAATCTCTGCAACAGGAGGTGGCGCTTCTGCAACGCGAGCTCGCTGATTAGTTATGGAGGACAGCATTTGTGTGAGAGCCGTCCTGAATATCCTTCCCTGGAAGCTGACTCTCGAGCAAGGGAGGAGTCTAATGATTTATACTGCGGTTGAAAGCTGGCTTGCTCCTGCTAGCTTACAAATACACTGAGTTCGTCTCGCTCGCCTCAGTGCTTTCAAGAACTGTTATAAACGATTTAGGATGCGCTGCAATCGCCTTCGAAGCCATCGAATTCATATCTAGGGCTGCGGCTTCATGATGAGCACGTTGCAGTTTTAGAGCGATACATGCGCGGTGAAATTGGGAAACGTACTTCGCATACACAGCTCACGGCATGTAGTGAGCGCCTAGAAAACACTTGTCCCCATGTTAAGCCTAATGAAAGGTACGGGCTTCTGCAAAAGCATAAAAATGGTCCAGTGGACTTACAATCGAGACAGCTATGCTTCTTAGTCTTTATAAGCTGCTCCACGATTTCACATCGGCGTGGAGAGTGCGTAGGATCATGCTTGACAACAGCACCTCCTAAGGTATGAACAGCTAAGGCAAAGTATTTTTCTGGAAACACTCTCCGTCAGATGCGCCTGACTGTATAAAACTAGTAGGCACGAAACGAATCCCTCAGCTAGCTAGCTTTGGGAGCTTGTGTTCTGTTCGTGAACAAAATGAGTAAGTTTTTGACAGTATGTCCAAGCATTGACGCAATTTGATGATGGTACCTTATGTAGAAGCGGAAAGGGCCTGCACCTATTCATTTCAATGATCCAATAGGCATCCAGCGTTAAACTCTATGGATATGCAGCACACGCGCGAGGCGCACTAAATGAGTTTCCTAGGACATCGTTTATAACTCCTTTCAGCTAAGATGACCTGTCTGAAACCTCCAGAGCCTTGCAGACGGACACAACGATGGCTCTGATACCCCGACTATACCTTACTATTTTGTCTGGTAAATAACTGAATTCACTGCACCTTCTGCCAGCTTCACATTTCGCTCTAAAGTATCAAACGACGCGGTACGGAAAATAGGTACAATGCGAAATGGTAAACACTGCCTACAGCTGGCAGTTTTCTGTATCATTCGCAACATTGTCATGTAACAAACGAGACCAGTGCTAAACTTCCTCTGGCCCTTACGGTTCTGTCTTAGACTACCTAAGCTTGAAACCTGTAGGGGTACTTCCAAAGGAATAACGTTGGATATACCGCCGGGAGAGCGGGCGCTAGATACGACGCAGCTTCATGCGTTGGCTCTGGAACACAACGTGAGAATACAGCCTTAGTGCATGACAGGATGTATGGGGGGAAAATAGTGTGCTTTTTGACAAATTAGGTTTTCGTTTAGCCGATTCGATCCGCAGCTATCAACGAGTGTCTCCAGCCATTCCACATTCCGCAGAGCTTTTCTCTATGAAGCAGCTTCCACGTAAGACTGCACCTGTTGAACTCTAATGCAAACTAGATTCTTTCGGCCTTCAGGCCTTTACAACACCTCCCCAGATCCCCCTTTCTTTTTCTCCTGTTGTTCATTGCGTAAGATGTGTTGATCCGTACAATCACTTTCTAATGTTTCCTCCTCCTATGAAAATTGTAGCGGTACGTTTCTGCCGGCTGATAACAAATATCAAGCCCTTTTTGCTGGGAGAGATCCGTTAAGGTGGCCAACCACAATGACCTGCACGTGCTTTACGTTTTCTACGTCTTTCCTTTTAAAAGCAGTTTCTGGCCACGCAGTGTCCCGTTAACATTTGATGCTCGTTGTAACTGGGCGCCAATTAAAGCCTGGACCACCAACCGAACTAGGAACGCGCATTCAGGTGCAGTCCCCACAAAACGCAGTGAGGGCTTTACGACTGGAGTGGCCTAGGATTTTTGGTTGGCTGCCTCCCTGGCTAGAATGAAAAGCACGTAAAAGGAAACCACCTAGCGAACAAAAATGGGGGCAGTTCCATGACCTGCTGGCCAAGTAAACTGCTAGAAAATGCTCCTTGTTCTGCTCCTCCCCAGGCGTGGCGCTGGTGACACAAGGCTGTAAACAAGTTCAGTGAAGCGACAGCAGCCAGTTGCAAAAACGTTCGTATGACATGACACTTTATTTCACAGTTCCCTTTACTTTGTGTATGAGGCTTCATAGGTAGTTGTGTTACCTGCTGACTCACTGTCATACAAACCTACCGAGTTCTAAAAGGCTTTCCAGAATCTTCTGTACGACCGTATTTAGGTACACAATTCAACAATTAATTATCATTTTTGCGCTACACCCACATCAGGCAAACTTGGGATGGGGGTTCAAACTACAAGAATATTGAAACAAGTAGACGAAGCACTCGATTAGTCCTTCGGCTCAATGCATTCTGCCAGAAGCGCCCGGTGTCACCAGTGGTTGAGGCGACCGCGTCCAGCCTTGGCAGTTATGGAAACTCACCTAGCTTGCGAATATTTTTATAAAATCAAAATCAAAACAAGACTATAGTGAGCACAACTCACAGATGATGCAGCAGCAGCTCGGCGGGTCACCTGAAGCCCCACCCCTTGCACGTGGCTGCACTTAGCTGAAATACAGCGAGCGATCTCAATAATCTGGACCGCATTAGCAGAACTTGCACTTTTACAAATTATATAGGGACAAGTACGGACTTTCCAGTCCGCAGAGTCGGCAGCTACGGAGCCCGAGCATTCCAGCATCAGGACTCGACGCAGAGAAGGGAAGGTGGGCGTAAGCGCAACGCTTACAGGGCCGTGACGGGAATAATGGCCTGCAATGATGCTGAACCTTACCTTCGCCTGCATAACCAGTAGGCGAAGAGGGACGCTGCGCCAGGGAATTTCGTTGAGCCCGTCACATCACGCGTTTATGAGATTAGGAATGCGGCGGGCACGGAGGATCCACAAAGTTACTTGTGCTTCTAGGCCCCGTATGGCGACATTGCGTTCTGCGTGAAAGTTCGGAACACAGGTCCGGGGGCAGAGTCCAGCACTACTGCATTTCCCGTGGTTACTGGTGAAGGCCTGATGAGGGTGTGCAACTTTGGGCTTTCCCAGGCTACAGCTAGAATTTCACGTAGCTCATCCCTTGAAATCAAGACCCTGCTAAGCTGTATTAATATTACAGGCAACGTGATGGGGATCCCCGACATATCAAAAGCACAAATGAGGCTCAGGTGGACTGTCATCCAGCTGGTTCTGTTCCTAGTAATACCCATTGATGCCCAAGCGAAAGGCCATGCTGCCAGCCCAACCGTTAGTTCTGCTGTCCCTATACCGGCAATGCGTATGGCCGAAGAGAATAGTACAGCAGTTGGGCAGTGTGGAATTGTGCTTTCTGAAACCTTCGCTACTCAAAAGCTTGAGCAGAATAGGCACCGGCAGCTTTGCTTTGCGCTGCAAAACTACGGATTTCTTACGAGATACGTGCGTCATAAACAGGAGGAAGCGTCGTTCTGGGGAGGCGACTGCTGCCTACTGCTAGTATTTTGCGGACATGATTGCCACCGTCTATACGGACATCCCCAAAAGACTCCGGCAGCTACAAACGTTATCTCAGAAGTAGCAGCTCTCTTAGCAGGCAAAACTGAAAATCAGCAGCCTCTTAATGGAGGAACTGGGTTTTCTTCCCAAACCAAGGTTACTGCACATAAGGATTCGGACACTGTAGAGCATGAAGGCGAACTGCCGCAACATAATCTAATCCTGTCTAAGGTTGACAATGCAAAAAGGGGTGAAGTCCCGCTTTCACCGTCAAATGGAAGCACGGAACAAACGGTGGTGCCAAAAGCGGAACGGCGGGATAAACGTCAATGGCAAGGCCACTGCAGAAGACACTTCATGTCTCACACAACGCGTGCAAATTGTATAGGTGTCTACTCCATAGAATTTGAAGCACAAAATCAAAGTTTCGGCAGGTTTTTCGCCCGTTTGGCCCTTTTGCTTGGAGCTGCAGATATCGAAGCAGTTGTTGATATTGAACGAGAGCTCCAACAGTACATTCGCGCAAAAGAGTTGAGGGCTCTACAGGGCCCCGCCCTCGCATCATCGCGACAATCTGGACGCACCATGACAGCCTCAGCAAATTCCAGCCTTGTGCTGCCTCAACAAAGTTCAGAAGCATCAAATGAAAAACCAAGAAGCTCTTCATTCTCTGCGCATACGCTAAATAACGACTTGAGAATCGTGCTGGAGCCGTTGCGCTCAGACGAGAGCCAAGTCGGTGAAACAGATAATGTACATTTCGGCACATCAGCTCAGACTATACAGATATCTATCCCTTCGAATTTCAGGGCTCGTCTTGCTTCGGATGGTGCACCTGGCACGTCAACGGCTCATCCGAGGCGACTTCGAGGGGGCAGTTCCAGGGGACCTATTAGCTCGGCAACTGGTGATGGCCATAAGGCTGGCGCTGCAAGTGCTCCCATCAATTCGGCTGCCTACTGCAAGGCCGTTGCAGCATTCATGTCACAAAAGGCTGAATTGCAGTGGCTAGAGGAACACATTTTTTTTCTGCCCCACCGACCATGACTGAACGAAACCACAAAGCGATTTGCGGCGTAGTAGTCAGGAGAGCTCAAATAATAGCTCCGCAGCCCCTCGCATGCTCTATCATAGCTCAGTGTGACACGAAAATTGACATTTTCCATAGGAACCTAAAGAATGCTTCAGCAAGACTGAATGCACGTTTGCAGGACACAGTTTGTGCACGCATTTTTAGTCCTAACACAGGCCTTCAGCCAAAGTCATCTGCTTGCAAGCCTACCCTAAGTGTAGGAATCGAATATGTATGTATGTAATCGTCTGTTGCAGCCTGAAACCCATAATAAGTGGATAAGATTTAGAAGTGCAAATGCCTAATATTATATATGTGCCAGAAATTTGCGGAGACGAACCTGAGTAATGGACCTCGGATACGGGGAATTAGGAAAGAGGCCGCTGGCAGGTGATGCCAAGTGGTCCCACAGTGCAAAACTGTAAAATGCGAAAATGGCACTTGTTTCAACTGCATTGCATCCAAAATTTTCCATATATTGATAAATTGAGCAAGTATGCAAGCTATTGACCCTCAGTCCATTATTTTGCTGAATAGAGGGTATAAAAGTGGCGGCTCCGAAGTTCTTTTTAGCCAGGAGTCTCCAGCTTCGCGCGCCATGCTACTGACTAGTAAATCATTCAATCCTCTTGGCAAGATTGAGCATGTAAAGGAAGCGGTTACAAGCAGAGGCACTTGCACCGAATCACCGAACGCCAGCGTGATTTCCCTCCTGACGGAATCTCGGTCAACGCATAACCTGCTCCACGGAAGCATTCTTCCGGCATTTCAGTTGACAAATATTACGTAATATTAAGTGTACTATTCTACATGAGGAGCTGCCAGAGCTGGCTAGGAATTTGCTCTCCACCAGTACTATATCTACTCTGGAACAACGTGGACAAACGTAAAAGTAATACAGCAGTCAGGAAGAAGCTGTTTTCTAGGAGAAACTACGCTTTCAGCGGTAGCGGCATCAGAGTACCAAGCAAAGCAAATACATGGCACAGTTTTGTCCACCATTCTGCGGTACTTGCAAAGCAGTTTCCTGCCAGGTGGGGCTCGTGTTTCAGGGCCTCATAAGACAGAGTTAAGATGCCATAGCTTCAGCGCTGATGTCCAGTAGCTTCCCACTAACTTCGTGTGAGCTGTACGAGCTGGACTTCATCACGCCTGCAGGCACTTCAGCTTCGGAGGCTAACTTTGCAGTTAGCTGCAGAAGTTGTCGTGTACGTTCACAGTGAGTGAGTCCCTTGCCGGAAGCTAAATGGTATCGTTTCTCCTTTCGGGAGCGCCATTAAAGAATGGCAGAACTGACGTCGAGTCATAAGCGACAGGAATCTCCCCACTACATTGGAAAAGACTGCTAGAAAAGCAGCTTCCAGCATCTCTCCTATTACGTATTAAAAAACGCCTCTTACTGTTTTGAGCAAGATCTTTTACTAAAGATCCTGAGTATATAACGTACTGTAGCCTGAGAGCGCAGGAGCGACAACTGCGGTAAAATGCCGGAATGAAGACAGCTCATGCTCAATCTAATTCTTAACGCATCTGGTAACAGATGTAAAGAGACTCCAGATCCTGAAGGCTCTCGGCCAACTAAAGTGATGAGCAGTGAGTGGTGAGCAACTAGCAGCCTGTGAGTGGGAAGTGGTCTTGGAATTCTGCATCTCGGCATCCGACCACAAACGGCAAAAACTGTACAGCTAATGGCCAGCCAGAACCACAAATAATACTATTCCAGTTAACGGCCAGTGTTTTCATCATTTCATCCCCGAGCAGCACTGTATGATCTGCTTGTACGATGTGCAATACAGCACCTCGAAAGTATTCATCGTCACTACTCATCTATTTTGCTTAAGCTTCTTAAAGGACGGTTGCTTATGCACACTGTGGGGTGCACTATTCATGTTGTATCGTGCCGACACATGGCTACCCATGCCAGGCAAATACTGTAGAGGCGGAAGCCGGGTATTCAGCTCCCCGAGAAGTCGAAGAAACACGTAGGTGAGCTGCCGACCTAAAATACGACCCGTTTGATTCTATGAATATGGGGAAACTTGCTTGAAGAAGGGAGAAACCAAGTGCATGCTTCGCTGCGGGGACTCCTGCCGCTGGGTTGATTCATGGTGGAAAAAAGAGAAACCCTCCGCTTGTACACCCTCACTACCCTCTTACTATTGTTGTCTTCGCTTTATAGCTTGATTCATGTGTCCTTGCACAGCAGTGTGTTAGTAACTCCAAGCAGAAGCAATGCTTCCGCATTGCCAACCGCTCGTCTTGAGCTGCCTCATCGAGCAGCTCCACTAGATGGCGCTTCTTTTCTTCACTATATATTGAAAGCAAATAGAAGACAATGAGACCGGTAGTGCAACTGCCGATGACCCCATCCGCGGGAAGACCACTGGATAATAAACTTCCAAACTGCCCAGCCTGATCCATTGGCACCTTGCTGGAGCGCCAGCCATGCAACGTCGCGATGCAGTCTGAATACCTCCGCACATTTTTTTGCCCTCAGATGTAACCCTCAGGATTTCATTCGCTCTCCATCATGAAAAGTAGAAGATAACTGGCTAACCCGTTCTGTATCTACCGCGTCGAAGCATCTTCGAGTTCATCTATTGCTTGAGGCCGTTCTGCTCAAGCGCGATTCGTAGAGTGTGCTCTGACGCAGCACAGCTCCTGTCTTCTTTGCTCTTTAAAAGGTGAAATAGTAAGGACTGCCGTATTTAAAAAGCCTCCACATATACACCGGAGCAGCATCCGTCGAGACTCGACTTGGTACTGGTGACTCGAGGTTGACGCGGGCGAGCATTCTTCGAAGGCGGGGGTTCTTGGTGTAGTGGATCGACACTGGCTGCTAAGTCAGACGCATTCACACGATTAGTTAGAATGCGTTGCGTTTGAGCGCTCCTTTGACTAATCACGTTCACAAGGCAGGCGGCGGGGGAGGAGTGGGATAGGCTGCGTGGTTGACATTGGCAGGCACGTACACTGCTTTAAGCTTCTTTTGTATTCATGGCCGCTGGTGAATATTTGTTGCTGAGAGGATTTTTAGCTGTTGGATAAGGGGTGTTCTATTGGGTGCAGTGGGCTTGCAGAACCCCTATCCAAACGGCTTCGATGTGCCGACCATCACGGGGGTGCTCATACAGACCGACTTAGTGACAAAGGTCAATGGTGGGCGGAACACATTAAGGCATAGCAGGGATGGCGGATTTCACGCCGGAAGAGCAGTTTTCGCTGCTCAGTCAACAGCTCCTACTGCTGAACCAAATTCCTGCACAAGATGATCCCATGACTTCTTTGGAAGCAGCAATGGGCGGCCGTCAGAGCCCAAAAGAGATTGTCAGCACCCCAAAGCCTCTACATAGTCTCCGCAGTGAAGGTAGGGGAACCTTAGCGGATGCTTCAGCCTCCAAGGGAGGTTTATTGAGTGAAACCGCTCCAGTGAATTCTCAGGCACTTCCTTCATTGGTATCGCAAGACGCAGCAAATGCTTCCAAGACTCAGCGGCTGCAATTTATGCAAATGGCTCTGATAGAGCATCAACACCAACTGCTGCGTCAACAACAGCATCTACAGCAGCAGCAGCGGCTGCTCCTCCAGAAGTCTCAGGAACGCAACGTTGCACCGCACAGCTTGGCTCAGCTTTTTGTCGACCTTCGTGAAGCCCGCCAACATCGGAATTTGCAGACGCAGCAGCGTTGTGACCAAGATGTTTCGTCTCGTAAATCTGAAGGACGCGCACTCAGTACAGGCTCGCGCCACATTTCCAGCCAGGCGTCTGGTGTTGGAGCAGAAGTTCACGCACCGAAGCATCACGGCGTTTTCGAGAGTTCGTTTGGTACGGGTGTGCAGATTGAAGGGAAGCCTTCAGGACATGCGCGAGAAGCAGACCCGCCTTTGAAGCCCCGCCACGTAGAAGAACAATCATTACAACAGAAAGGGGAGCGACCATCGAGGGTAGGTGGACACGGATTGTCAGACAGGAGAAAAATGCTCCGTAGTGCTGGACTCCTTGACACCCGCACTGTACTAAGCTGTACGCTCAGCGCTCTCCGCTTCGGCAGCAAGAATTTTACAGCGCATTCAAGTGAGAAAAACGACGGCAGCTCTCTCGGGGGAACCAACGACAACAGCGTGCGAATAAAGAGCAAAGATATGCCCAAAAGTGAGTATAAGACTATGTGTTACGAAGGAGTTCATTCTGCACTCGGTGCGTCTCCTTGGGAATCTGCGAGTCTTCCATATGGGCCAGCTGGAGGTAGGGTGGTGCAGGTTCACGAGGAGCCCTTACCCCTTTCTGTTCTTTGCGCCAATGTTTCTCCCTCATCTTTGTGGAAGCACTGCCTGCGGGTGACTCTCCATGCGAGGCGGTGTGCTATCCGGACGCGCCGATATTGGAAGGCCGTGGTGCCACTGTTCCCTAGGCGCAGTGCATATTCAGTAGCAGCTGTATTGTCAGATGATGATCTTCAGAAGTACACCAGTATTGGGCCTCGTAGTGCTCCATTGCGTGACAGTGGAGTTTCTCTTGAAAGTTGGGTCCCGCCTAAAGAGCCGTTTTGTGACCCCGGGGTTTACTGTGTTACTGAAGAGGGCGGTGCAGTTCTTGCAGCCTGGGCTGTTGCTGTTGATAACCGCGGGCGTCTGCGGCGCTGTGCAGCATCAGTTGACACTGTTTCCAAAGGGCAGGCTGAGGAAGAAACTTCCACCAAAAGAAAACGGTCGAAATTTCCAGAGAACTTGCCTGGGTCTTCCGCGGCGGATAGTGCTTGGGGAATGTTTCTAGGGGGATCGGCACACGTTGGATCTGAAGCGTTATTGACTTTGGAAAAGTGGTATGTACAGGTGGCAAATGAGCCTTTAACGGAGCAACATATTAGGAGCTTTACGCTGGGTAAGCCTTTTCGCATTGCTGAGCGTATAGAATAAGGCACTCTGGACCGAATGCTTGTTAAATGCCTGAGCTGTGCCTCCCAACGCTGCGCTGCGAACGCTCATTTGGCATTACACCATTTTGAGTGCGGCTAGTGTAGTCTCGTCTGGCCACAGGCTTGTGTCTAGCAGTTTCTGGCCTTCCCGCATCGTACTAGAGGCTTCATCGTTTGAATTATTTTAGTTGCTGTGTTTCGGATCCCTGATGCTTGGACAGTTTGGGGTTTGAAGTGCAATTCACGGTGAAAAGGAACTTTTTGTAGAGTGTAACGAGGTTCGGTGCTTTTCCACCGTAAAACATGAGTTGTCCTTGGTTTTGGGGTCTTTCCTTGTTGTCATCTGCAGCGGAGTACGCGTCCGTGTTTAGCGATTATGCAGAGTCGCTGGTGAACGCTTTGCGAAGACTTGTCGAGATGCGACATGGGTCGTCTTGTACAAACAAAGTTGCTGAAAGCTGTGGGTGCGACTGTGATATATGCGTTGGCCAGCCATGCCGCGTGAGATTAGCCTGGAGGCAGCATCTGATGGCTTTCGAGGTCGCTGTGGACAAAACTGCTGCGGAAGTGTCTCGTTCAGGTAAGCAGAGGGGACGGTGTTCTCTTCTGCAGAAGGATCATTTGTTACGTAAATTATTTTGCATGTGTGTTGCACAGAGGCCATTCTAGCTCGCAAGCCTTCACGTTTGGAATGAATGCGCAGATTCTTCTGGAGAGGAGGAGTCAGTTGTTCAGGGAACGCATGGAAGCGCGCGGAGCCGTCCAGTTGATGCTTCTCGGCACAACAAAGGTGGCTGGGAGTGGTGCCGCAAGTGCCAGTTTGGGTGTCGCATGCAGTTTCGCTTGATTCTTCACGAGCTGTATCAGCCAATGTCTTTGACGAAGTCAGGATTGCGCAGCGCGCTTTCCCAGTTGTTGATGAGGTTGCGGCGGTACGTAACATTGTCTCCTCTTGCCGTCAAATTCCTTATGCAACGCATACGAGATATACAGCTTTTGCCCGTCCGCGATGATGGTACGCGAGCTGCCTCTGTTGTTGAAGCAAGTGAATGGGAGGGAGATGAGGAGAACTTGCATTGTTACGATTGGGCAACTCGGGACTGGGCCCAAGCATGCTGGCAGCGGAGGCAACGTAGTAATAAAGCTGACATTGCTGACTCCGTGGTCACGAGCAGCGATCTCAACAGAAGCGTTGCAAGGCTTTCTATGCTCTCAGCGTCGCTGATGGATCCCCTCGCATCCGCTGTTACGGGCGGCAAGGAGCCAGCTCCTCCTGCCGATGACCGGGAGTTGTGCACTGGCGCGCATTGGTTAACAGAAGTGGAGAAACCAATGGTGAAGGCTGGCATCACAGCGGAAGAATTGCAGTCACTGGCTGGGGATGCATCACGACAGCATTGCGCCACTTCATTAGCTGGTCCCGAAGCTCGTTTATCACGAACCCCTGCAGCATCAGATCTTATGAGCCTTCATGATTACCAGGATGAAGGAGCCCGGAGCCCTCACTTTAGTTATCCTGTTTCGATTGCGTCATCTCAAGTTCCTTCTGCTTGCAGTACGCCTCCACGGCAGTCCAGCCGTCCCCGGCTAGGCCGGTTGTTTGCCTTGCCGCGAAGTGTCCAGATGCAGCAACAAGGGGGTGATGGGGCTCCTGGATGTATGCCATCGGGACCTTCACAGGAATGTGAACTCCACATTCACTGTGATGGGACAGGAAAGATGTCAAGAGGCCGATTCACTGAGAGTAAGATACAGGAACTATTAGTTGTTTTTCAATATTGAGCTTAAGGAAGAGATGCAGAAGTTTTTTCGTGAGACTTGTGATGTAGTTGGTTTCTGTGCATACAGAATAAGATATGTTTGCACAATATCTTCACGTGTCCAGCACCTGTTGTTTGTGGGGGCTCAGGAGATGAATGGTGCCGTCCAGGCAACGAGGCGGATCGTTTAGGAGGGGACGGATTGGATTCTTCTCCTAGAAGACTTCGTCGTATGCAGAGGGGCCGTTTAACTGCAGAGGGCCACCAGACAACATCGGGGCGCCGTGTGGAAATACCTCGAAGACTTGTGCCGCTAGTGCCGTGGTGGTGGGAAGACTACATAAAGACTGGGGCAGCTCAGAATGCACAAAATACGCGCTCTAAGAAAGAAAAAGGCGAAGAGGGCGCTTCTGACAGTTCGTCTGTAAATTCGACGATTTCACTGGAAGCGGCACCTCATCTCTTCCGGATTCCTTACGAAAGACTATCACCCCCGTCGCAGCCGGAGGCGAAGCTACGCCCTTGGCAGGATAGTGAATCGACTACGGGGGCTATGCTGGCACGGTTTTCTGAGGCTGTTGACAGCGGGAGTCGAGTCGAGGCACGAACTGGGTCACAACAGGGGGGCGGCTCGGCAGGAGGTCACAGTTTAGATCTATCTGTTGACTTAATTCATGCAGCTGCTGAGCTTGTCGACAGCATACAGAGCTGGCCAGTTGAATTTAGTGCCAACTCAACCAGCGCCCTTCATAAGCCATCTCGAAGCCGCGGCTTCGTGCCTCCAGAAGGGGGCGATGGACCAGTTGCGGAGTCTGCTACCCCAGGTTCTGAAGCAACAGCCGCGTTTACACCAGGAGGGAGAAAGGCGAAACAGATGAAGGGCAATGAAGCAAGCACATCACAAATGCTGGAGCCCAGCAGCAGTGGGGGCATGCTGACGTTCGTTTCGTCAGTTTTAGCTGCACCCACGGATAGCGATGTAGGCAGTCTCCGCGGATTTGAGTTGTTGCAAGGTGCGGTGCACGTTCTGTTCGGCTCCAGAAGCCTTTCATCAGGGCTGCTGCTGAAGGATTGGGAATTCTCATGTGCAACTTCTTCCGACCGTACGTCTATAAGCGTGCAAGCGTTTTTCAGTTTAAGCGGGAGGAACCACTGCGAAGCACAATCGTGCAGCCTAGGACAGCTCTTGTTTCTGCAGGCATTAAGCATCTTCCTTGGTCTGCCGAGTTTACTTGATTGCAGTTGCAGACCCTCGTCAAGGCTGTGGCAGTTTTGAGCTTTTTGCCGTTTCAGGAGGTCCTAAGGCTGCGAGCAGTGACTCTGTGGTGGAGTTAGACAAGCGTGGTGTTGCTGAGCCCGCATCAGAGTTTGCTGAGGGCAGCGGGCGTGCGCCGCCGCTGGATATCAATGCTAGCACTCCACTACTGCGCTCTCTTGCGGCATCATCAGCGCCCGCCGTCGATAGCACTCATGATCAGCTGCTGGTGGATGATTTTTACATGCGGCCGTTGCTGAAAGGGCCCTTGCCGCACAGGGATGCTTGTGATCCTTTCGACAGAGATTATACGGACGTCCAGATAAGATGTATGTATTCATTGGAGTCCGTAATTTACACCTACAACTGTGATGGCCATCCCTTGGTATACTGGTTAACGTAGGCGTTGTATGCTTTGCGAAAGCGTGGTAAGCCGCATTGAATAGCGACGCTGAGTACTTCTGTGGAAAACGTTTTTGTGACCTTTTATCGCAGTGAAACCTTTGAGAGCGTTTGGGCTTTGGCAAGAACGCCACGGCCGTCACAGGCGCCGCTCATGGAGGCACTCTCCGCAGAGTGCTGGAAGCTCACCACGTGGTAGTTCCCCAGCTCCACTTCGTTCGCAGGGAACAACTGGACTTAGTTTGAAAAAGCCTCTTCAAGGAAACGCAAGGTACGCTTGGCAATTGTATGTTAGCTCACCCAGTGGTGCAGTGGCATGGCCGATGTGCATTCATGTGCGAGTCTAAGCAGGGTGTCGTGTGTCATTTCGCAGAGGAAGGGGTTTGGGAGCAATGGGAGAACGGACGGGAACAGTTCGGATTGGAGGTAGACGTGTGGTTGTTAGGACAGTTGATGACGGGTCTGGATGGGCATCTCGGGAACCAAGCGCGGGAGTCCTCTCTGACTTCTCCGTTTCCCGGTGCAGCATGTCTGTAGACTCGAGCCTGTCCAGCAGAGGAGTAAGCGTTTGCAGCAGGGCCACAAGTAATGCAGGGTCAGTTTCAGATGCTTCTGTTCAAGGCGGTGGTACTCCACAGAGTCCCAGTGCCCATGAAGGTGCGCCACGGCATAGGAGAGGAAGAAGCCGGCCCCCTCCTGGTGGGCGAGGTTCCGGTGGTGGTAATTCTTCCGCTCCCACAGGTGTTTATCTTGATGTTGCACGGAGACTTTGGAGATGCCAGTGGAGAGAGAACGGCCGCTTCAAGACAAAGAGCTTCCCCCTCAATCAGTATAAAACACTGAAAGAAGCGCGACGGGCTTGTGTTGTGTTCCGATGCTTAATGGGGGGTTGGGAGGTACAGCCAGCATGGCTCGGCGACGATGAAGGGGCAGATATTGACACGTCAGGACAGCCGGAAAGCTTTAAAGATTCCACAACAGGCGAAGCTGGAAGTGGTGGTGCCAATCCAGCAGCCGTTGCTCCTTAATGCTATTGTGAAGCGTTGGTAGGCGATGATTGAATTTTCAACAGAAGACACTGTTCTAATATAGGCAATTCCCACTTTCTTTAAGTATTCAGGAAGCGACTAGCTGCGTAATGGTGTTTTTGCAGTGGATATTACTTCAAGCGGCATGTGCTCGTACTAAAAAGTGGTACCCTAGCATGTGCTTCTGATCTTCCTCGCATATTTGTTGCTGTGAAGGTCCGTAGTTTGCATGCACTACAGATTTGGAAACAAAGAAGTATTTTTCAAATCAAAAGCTCACGGAAAAAGCTCATCCGACACCTGCCTCGGTAGCGATGAATGCTTCGCAGATGCCCCAAATCGCTAACAAATCGACGCTGGGTAGTTTATCTACGGCCTTTTGGCTGGCGCGGCAGCGCGACGCGGAACCAGACCCACATATTGGATCATATGCTACAGTGTTCATTTCTACGAAGGAACTGCTGCGGTAAAACTGCGGGATCAGCGGTCCTCTCATCATAGAAAGCAAATGCGGCCACCATTACCGGAGACCGTGGAACAACAAAATGGAGTTCGCGTGACAGCACACGACTAGTAGGGACGGACATGACGGAGGATGGGATTCTTTGTAGGCCTGCTGACGTCAACAATTGTTGCCGTGTTTGAGCCTTCGGCGTCCCAGTCCACACCAGTAGCTGTCGGCGCGGATATGTTGCAGTTTAGTAGGTCTCGGAGCGCATCTGGTTCATGTTCAACAAACACACTTGAGTCCGCGAGATGCTCGGGCTCTTCACAACTCGTGGAAGCCACGGACACGAGACGGCTGCCTCCTGAAGAGTCAGCCCCTGCCCCGAGGAACACCATGCTGGTGGTGACCAAATGTGCGAGTTCAGGTGGGACCTCGGTGGCTTCGCAGTGATTCCTCTGAGATGGCAGGATACCCTCCTCGCAGTAAACTGGCTGTAACTGGCTTACAGTCTCTCCTTGGAGTGCTGCTGTAGACAGGGCGCAGGCGTGAGCCAAGAAGTCCACATAGGGCAAAATCCCAGTGTCAGCTGACTCTTGTGGCAATTCGGCTCTCGTCATAGAGGGAGCAGCTTCTCGCTCCTTCGCTTCGTATTCTGCCACCTGTGCTGCGGTAGTGCGTCGTTCTCCAGTATTTGGCGCAATCTGATTTCGCCTAGCAGCTGTTCGTAGGCGAGCTGTCCGCTGACGTCGAGTTGCCACACCAACCATCGCCTTTCGCTGAGCGTGCCAATCATCGTCTTCGTGAGAAGAGGGGACTGGTACAGGCTGGCGGTTAGTTACTGTGGCTGCCCGGCGTTGGTAGCGTCCTGCTACTTCCGCCTGTGGTGGCAGAGCCCTCAGGCCAGTAGCCAACGATGCTGCTATGCGCTCTTCTAGCGTCACTGAACATGATTCCAGGACTTGCTCTGCATACAAATTTAGATGTATCTCTCCAGTTATTGGGTCAAGCTCTCCTCCTTGTAAGAGGACGGCTGCACATTCCGGATTAGACTTTGCGAATACCTTTAGTCCCTCGACCAAATGAAAAGCTTCGTCTGCAAAGAGGGGCCACCCTTGGATCCGATTTCTCTCTTCAAGAGCCATCAATCGGGCTCCGAAAAAGCCGAAGCGGCTCACAGGGAAATGCTTCTGTACCTGCTTGTTCTGGTCATTCTTCCAGTAGGAGATCCAGCGGATTTGGTTGTGATCGAACGTAAGTCCCTGCACCCGCGGGGTGTTTCGAGCTAAGTTCTGGTAGACTTTGCGTTCGTGCAAAGGAAGTCCCCTGCCAATCCGTGTTGGTCTAGACTTGAGTTCCTGGTCAGCTGGCATAGCGGCTGCGGGAAGAGTGTCGGTGGCGGGACGGGGCCCATTTTCTTTAAGCGACATACTCGTTAGATGAAAATTGGCGTCTACGGCTTTGGCTTTTTTGAAAGGTACGCTTAGTGCCTGGCTTACACGTACAGTTCAGATGGGAAGTTGGGCGTAGAGGTGGGGTTTGAGGTTGATAGTACGTTCTCCTTGAGTATTCAGGTTTTGCTTTTAGTTCTTAAGTCGCTGTTAGAGGTACGTCTTTCGCGTAGCATATCTTAAGCAAAGACAGCGACGAGCACGAGGAAGGCAGTAGATGCTGCCAGCTGACGGAAGTCCTTGTGGCTGACGGCGACTGGGTCGGCTTGGAGAGTTGAGCTCAAGAGTAGTGTTAACGAAAAAAATCTAGGGACATACAGGAATATTGTTGAA
This sequence comes from Eimeria necatrix, assembly GCF_000499385.1. Lineage (NCBI taxonomy): Eukaryota > Apicomplexa > Conoidasida > Eucoccidiorida > Eimeriidae > Eimeria > Eimeria necatrix. The sequence continues at coordinate 106,386 of NW_013654309.1, forward strand.
TTGACGTAAGGGTGCTGCAGTCACTGCCGACAGGCAGCTACGAGCAGCTGCCTCATCTCCAGTAGGCAGCAACAACGTTTCCGACCAGCCAGTACTGTAGCGCCTACTTCAGTACATCATGCGGAATCAGAATATAAGCACACTTAAAAAAACAATTGTCTTCAAGTAAGAGAAGCGTAGCATGCAGTCTGGCCCTGGTCCAACGATGGTCAAGCTAGCAGAGGCCGGCGGTGAGTGGAACTATGAGCCAAAGCCATGCGAATGAAGAAACCGGAAGGCTGGGTTGTAGCTGGATGTGAGGCCCTAATAACTGAATTTACTAGGTGAGACGCGTTCAAAGCAGCAGCATCCCCTCTAAATTCTTCCCATAGGTCCTTCAAACAACGATGGGGTCCATCTTCAGGAAAACGAAGACCGAGACCGCCTAGGCGCAGCGCAGCGCTGGAAGCCCACGATCGTTTAAAGTGCAGGCTGTTCAGTTTATATGCGTATCTCAAGTTAAAAGTCTATTCATTACATAGAGAAGAAAAGCGGGCCGAAGCCACAGAACATTGTCTCTGGCCATCCTACAGCACAGGCGACATGTGGCTGCGCTGTCACTGCTGAAGGTCAGTGTCGGCGATGTTAAATCTGTTGTAACCCAAATTACCATATAGAGTGCAACCTGAAAAAAAGAAAACACTTCAATTTTTAAGTGTCTTGCAACAATTGACCTAAGTCGGTCGAAATTGCTCAATGCTAGCCGACACCAGAACCTGTCCCACCGCCGCCACTGCCTCGCCTTGCCTCATTAAATGCCCCCTCTCTAGGTGACAGACCTCTGACAACATACGGCATACTCTTCACATTTAGATGTGAAAAATTTGGAGAGTCGGTAAAAATGTTTCGAGCGCTCCTAGCCACGGCAGCACGGAGACCTTGCACGATACTCCGCCCACGCTCGGACACAGAGCGACTGATAAATTAGCCGATCCTAACTCTACGGAAAGTTCTTGCTTGGCCTAATGAGCGAATTGCTCTATTCAAAGAACCCATAACGAGTACGAGAACCATTCGTTGGTGTGTGGGACCTACTGACACTTTAAGGGACATAGCTACAGGGGAGACAATGAAACCCAGAGAAACAAGACAGTGTTGGCTGGGTGTTTGTACGCTACTTGGAATTACCCGTTAGTGGTTGATATATGAGCATGCACGCAGTCCTCACAGAGTTACCAACGCGTAGTGTAGTTCCTCGCTTCCCACCATTGACTGAAGCTGCTCAGTTACACACCATCCGAGGAAGGCTACTGAAAAAGGAGGCAGAGGATTTTTGCTCACTGTACCTCTGTACCATGCTCCCTGGTGTGAGATAGTAGTTTAGGAGAAGCGCATGCAGAAAACCATGACTGGCAGTCTAGGCGCTTCGTTACGAAACTTTGCAGTACAGTAATGTGTGGTGCTTGATTTCAGTGCATTTGGGGCGTAAAATTAATACTGCAGTGTCATTTTAGACTGACACTTGTCGACGCTTTCTGACAGTTGCGAAATATAGCCATGCAATGAACGATTCGACGTGTTCGAGCAGCTGGTTCAACCCTGTCTGTGGGCCAGTGAAGCTACGGCTCTGGAAACATCGGCAGTGAAGGTTAGTTTTCTCGTGCATCGGCCCACAAAGATGAACTCGTTAGTCTCCGACAGCAAACAACCCACTTCCTGCGTGAGACAGAACCGTTGCACAAAGGAAGAATTGCAACTGGGCGAAGCAGGCGCACAACGGTTTATCACTGAGAAAAGTAGCCCAGCGTGCACTATAAGCCGCAGCCGCTACACATTGATGGGTGTCCACATCAGATTTTACTTTCTTCTGGCTTCTTGAATATTGCACTCAATAAAAAGATAGCTTGCGACTGCACTGTTTTGCCGCCGCGACGATGCCATGGTGCTGGTCCACGAGTCATTGAATATGTAAAAACACCCACATGAACTTGTACGAAGAGTGCTAATACTGCAAACAAGCCACTTCACGTCATTTCTACAAAAACATGGCGTCGCCAGCTACCAAGCACGCACCTGCGCAAAGGAGCCCTCAGTGCCAACAAGCACGTCGTAACAAATGTCCTGCAGAGAAAAATACGAACGCAAATGCTTCGCTTAATTCACATGGGAGGCACCGACGGCCTCGCAGCTCATCTTTCTTCGGCTTAGCAAACAACTGTATCCTATCTGCAGAGTGCACACCTCGCTTCGAAGCTTGTAAGCAGGTCCGAGGGCCACTGTTTTTCTCTGCGATGTATCTGTTTCCTCTGATGCCTCAGAGACAGCCTTTTCCTTCCTTTCAGCAGCGACTTCAGTAAGGAGCCGCAGGTGAACACGACCGCTGCGGCGAATCAGCAGTTGGCCGATACGACCGGACGGTAGGGCATGCAAAGGAGCCGGAGTGTTGCGTAAGCTGCTGCTGCCTGTTTTCACTTGCTTCTGTTCTTTTGTCGCTTGCTGGCCCTGTTTGCTCTCCGACTGCTGCGACTCTTGGGCCTGCATAGCTGAGATGTCCAAAGGCGGAAGAAGCCCCGGGAAACAAAGGTGAATAAACTCCCTAGAAAATCGCACGAAGCAGCAACGCAACAACACAACAGTCACAAAGCTCAGCGCACACAGCAGGAGCTGGAGGATCTGAGCTTGCGTCTCTAGAGAGGCCTTGCCTAGTTCTGAGTCTATGTGGCCCCTCAATATCAAATATGCCTGTGCAGTACACGTGGCTGTGGTCTACAATTCAAGCTAAGGAGGGTCGTGCGAGAAACGATACGGCCTGCTGTCTTCTTCCAACCACTGCCCGCTGTCTGTACTTGCAAAATGATTCTTCAGGAGCAGTGAAGCTGGAGATTCATCACTGTTGTCTACCACAACTGTTCGTTGCGGGCTCTCCTCTTTGGTGTCTGTCTGCCGGTCTGTGGGTTCTGTTCGCCCCAAATGGTTGGGCGTTGAAGCTGCAGTGTCTATGCCCTGTAGCTCGTCTTGCTGCTGGTGTTGGCTGCTGCTGTGCAGCATTTTGAAGCCGCCCTCCTCCTTAACTTCCTGCTGCTGTGGTTGCTCCTGTGGGCTTTGCACTTGCTGATTGAAAGGGACCGTGATGGGGAGCAGCAGGTGACCTTGCGAATCGTCGGCAGCCAGTTCGCTCAAGCTGATTGAACGGGGTCCTTTCTTGTTGAGCTTTGCATTGCTGTTTGCCCCGTGCAGCCCCATCGTCGGAAGCTGCATTGGCTGTTTGGCCATAGACTCGCACGGGCGCCTTCCATCAACCCCAAATTTGGACCGGTTCGGGCGGTCGTGGCCCTGCAGGTGACAGTGAAAATGACAAGAAAAAAAATGCACCGTTTCGTCGGGTAAAAGATTGTGTCCTCGGCGATGAGCTAGGAAAATATAGCTGGGGTTTTTCAAGCCGCCATTTGCCTGGGGAAACGGTACGCACTTGGGAAGAGGGTTGTTGACTGTGCAGAGAGCGCAGCAAAAGAGCGTCCACGCTGAATCCAGATGCGACGCTCGACGAAGTAGGTGCGGCTGTTGCTCCTGAAGTTGTCTCTTGCTTTACAGCTACGTTGGGCGTGAATTTAACGGGGACCCTGCTTGTGCTGCTGTCATTTACAGAGATTGAGGGCGCTAACGGGCGCGCAGACTGCTGTGTCACATGGTGCTGTGGCCTGAAAAGGCCAGGGCCCCTAGGGCCACGGAGAGACGCTGCTATTTGCTGTTGTTCATGCTGCCGCATGGAAGAAAAGCTGCGGACTCTCACTGAATGCACACCAGACAGCCAGCGAAAGCATTGCATGCGCGCCAAAGAAAGAAACAACCTCCGCAGCTATATACCACGTTTTTCGTCAAACAAACACAGATGTACGCGCACCACACATTTTTAAGATTCGTAAGCTTAATCCGTAGTGATTGGGGGTCTTCGGAGAGGGCTGTCCACGGGGTACTTACAGGGCTCCTTCTTAATGAGCGGTCGGTGTTGCGGAGTATTCCCGCTACCTTCCATTGTCTTCCGCACACAAGAAACACCGACTTATGGTCCTTGTTCAGGAGCAGAGCTGCGATACAGGCAACAACGAAGGATTTCGCTCGGAAACACTGAACACAAGAGCGGCTGGAGTCGGGCTGGCCCTTGAACTGCGGGAAAGAGTAAGTGAGAACTTCTGGATGAGCCACTTAGGAAATCTTCAGTTCTTGCTTATTGCTTTTTAAGCTTAGCGCAACGCTTACTATAGCAGTAGTAATATTTCATCCCCTGTGGGGCAGGTGCATGCACGCCGACAGAAGCCTCGAAAGCTGAAACTTACACGGAAATATGTGTTACATAGAGGTGTCCTGCTTTTGTAAATACCATATGATTCACAAACATATGTAGCATTATATTGGTCTCTTTCTTTTGCCCTAATGGCAACATTTCGCGCAGTTTATTCAATTGGCATCCAAAAACACACACACTCCACCGACCGCAGAAAGCCCCGATGGAGGGAGCACAACGCAGTTATAAATAGCAAAACCAAATATAGGTTTGAACTTAATATCGAAATCTCATCTATCGTCTCTCTTTTGGTGCTTAGTACGCTGGTTTCAGTCTGTCGTTTTGGGGACAAGACATGAACGTATGTACCCCGGGTGCCGGAGAGAAACCAACTGAAGGCGTTTGCGGCTTTCCTCTCTCTGTATCAGTCACGCTGTTTGCATCTCAGTTTACTTATTTGGGGACATGTACGGGGCCACTGGGTGTGAACCGCTTCCGTACCGTGGGCAGCCACACAGGACAGCGTGAGGTCGCATCACGAACGCCATCACTGGGCACTTCGTTTTGAGTATATAATTGCTAAGATGCAGGGCCTCAAGAAGCTCACCAAAGATAAAATCGGGCCTTCCACTCAACCATCATCGACGCGCGATGTGGGCAGCAGGCTGAGTCAAACCATAAGGGCGCCAACGTAGAATTAAACTTCCGCGGAAGCCTGCCCGCGTCACTACTCAGCTTGGAGTTCTGCTTCCCAGGTTTTTCCTTCTACTCTTGAAGCAGAAGCAGAAAATATAATGAATCCTTACTCTATGCATGCTTGTGAATTTTTTACGTCGATCAGAGGACTGCTTTTCCAGCTGCGCAAATCGACTCACTGTTTTGGAATGCGAACGCAGAAACGACAACAGGAATACTGCATAGACTATGAAGCATATCGCCACTTCGCCTTTTTTGCCGGCCTTTTGCTGCATTCAAATGCACCGACGCCCACGAGTGCCGTTGAACTCGTCAAATGGTACAACACATACGGCGCAATTGATTTCGTATACAGGATGCGCAGTAGCATAGTGCCTAGTTTCGGGAGAGATTCAGGGTTTATTCACAGCGGTGTTGAGGTGTTGTTGCACTGTGCTTTGCCCTAGCGGGACTTGGGTCTCTCAAGGGTGGAGGCATGGGGCATGGTTTTAGAGGACACTGTTTAAGTTGTCCATGACTGTTTATATCGTGAAGAGTATCTGTATGACTCGTACGGAGTGGCTTCGATGCATTTTTGTGCAGGTATCTGACGCAGAAGGCCTACTGCGTACCGAGAGTACGTGAGCGCAAGCTGAGCACTGCATAAGCATAGGGATGTGTACCTTGGCCGTGCCTTGTAGTTTTGGGCGGATGGCGTAGGACTGAAAATTTGTGGAATTTTACGGCGTAGGTTCTCATTGTATGCCGACATGTTTGTAGCCCACGTAGGTGTTTCATCGCAGGGGTGGCCGGGTCTTTATTGTTCCTTTTGTTCAGGACCTGTCCCGGCCTCTTGTCCCACGTGTTTACACGACTTTAGTTCACAACCTAATCCTGGATTCATGCGTCGAGGTGATTCATGTTACACTGCCTGTTTTTGGACACAATGTAGTGCAACTAGTGGGGCGGTTGCTCAGAATGGGACATGCAGCGTCTTCTTTGTTTGGTGCATGCCATGCATGCCTTTAAAACTGTGCCCGTGAGAGGCAGGCCGGGTGCATTCAAAGCCCGCGGACAAACATACACCAAATCTATACCCCGGTCCACATCGTGCTCATTGTAAAGTATGCCTCACATGCAAGGCTTCCTGTGAAAAGAGGACGCTAGAAAAGTGAGAATACTGTTCCTGGCCGTAAGAGTTCGTCACCGTGTGCTCCCACATTACCTCAGGTCGTACAAAACTCCACGAATGGTCTCCAGCTTCTGCCGAACAAGTTCTTTTTGCTGTGGGCGTGGCGGGACTTCGCACTCGATTTCGACGTCAGGATGAGAGCCACCCCCTTCTGACATTCTAAAGCGGCAGTCTACTTGCAGGCGCGTTTTTCACATTTGCCTTGCGTCCGAATTCAAAACGACAGCAGTGAGACTTCCACGCTGGAGAGTTGAGTTCATTAATCACAAACAGAGTGCCGATTAGGTACGTCAGTCAACCGTGTAAAGCCAGGATCCTGCTGGCTGTAGCATCCGCCTGCTGACGAAGTGCTTGCACCCACATGTTCCGCGTCGGCTTCGTGAAAAAATAGTTCAATAGGTGTTCCCAACAAAAATTACGCCCATGAGCACGAGTGCAGCGGCATCTGCAGGGAAGCAATCTAACCCTTTTGGACTTCGGACATTTGGAATAATCATCAGTTTTTGCTGAAGCCGACCAGGCACCTTTTGGCGATCACCGGGTGTTCGGGTGCAAATGGCGCACAGGCAAACAGCCGAAAATTCTAGAGCACTCTTACCGAGTTCGGTCAGTCCTAGCTGTGTCTTCGAAACAATGCCACGCGACTAGTGGCGTAAACGAGGCAGACTGATTGAGCACACTACTGGTTCATTGCTGCTTGATTCCTGCCCCATTGAATGGTTTCGCGATGCAGCCTGGCTACTGCCTTCGATGACTCTAGCAGGTTCCGGTGCTGCGGAGCGCGCGTATTGCAGCACCTAATGGTTGTGCTCTACACATTTAGTGCCTATTCAGCGCTGCAATACTTGCGGTCACGTTCCATTCAACGGGCGTGCAAACCACAAGCAGCAACCGAACCTTCTAGAATCCTGGAGCTGAGCAGCCAAACAGCAGCGCGCTGGACTGCATCGGCAAGCACTTCCACGATGCTCTTTAGAGGCATTGATGAGTGACATACAAAGAAACTGCACCCTAGTATTCTGAGGCCCAAGGCTCTGAAAGCTGCATTCAAGGAACGTGCATGTGGTTGGCACCGCTTGGCTCTGTTATATCCTCCCGTTGTTGAGGCACAGGCCACAAGCACAACGACGAATATTGGATAGGCTGGGTTCTTCCTCAACTGTGAAGATGATTCGTGATGCAAAGAGACTCACTTATCAAGCATGCCCTCCACATCCGGTGCTAGGGTACGAACCTTTAGCAGATCTCGTCCGCCCAACATAGGGGCTTAACGCGGCACAGGCGGAACCCTAATTTATGCTACAGAGAATATCCAAGTAAAGTACTATTCCTTTCAAAACAGTAAAGCTCTGGTTTTGAACAGTGTTCCCCGACACCACCATTTACTCTACCCATTCCTAGTTCTGCACTACTCATTCGCGGAATAATTCCCAAGGATTGCAGCTTTGGTGATGAAAGTGTCAAAAATCACTCTAAAATGACAGTATCAGGGAGCTTCATTTTCTGTTATATAGTGCACCCAGCGCAGCGCCAACAATAATATGGAAGAAGCGCCCACAGCGATTTGAAGAACGAGAGATGGTAGCCAATTAAAGCGACACCACGCGGCATCACTTCCTGTGCTTTTTCTTTTCCTTTTTCTCCTTCTGTTAAAGAGGCCGCACATGGCAAACAGCAGAAACAATGCCATTCCATCGGATCAAACACGTGCTTTAGGAGGGCATGCGTGAATAGGAACAGTACGAATTGCCTACCAGGTACATCACTGCAGCTCACGCTTTTTACAACAGACGAAAATCTGACGCAATAGTAGTGATCAATGCTACAATGAACGCTGCCTTTGCGTAGGCAACTGTGCTTATACGGAATGTAACCGTTTACACCCTCACTTTGTGTTTGTGTTTCCGTTTTTTCTCCTTTTCGCCGTCCTCATTTGACTCCGCAGCACTGGCTTCGCTTTGTTCGTCGTCCTCCTCTTCTTCAAAGTCTTCGTCTGCAAACGTGTGCCATGAGGCACCTGCTTGTAGGCGTTATAGCAGTCTCTACACACCACGCGGCTTATACCCATTGCGCATTGCCATTCAGTAGCTGAATGCAATGAACTGCGTTCATATAATTTAAAATAATGCGACTAAAACACAGAGAATCACTTCCAGCTACTTCTCAGGAGGACTAAGTTGTAACCGCACCAGTTTCGGACTCTTCTCCACCATAATCGTCATCGTCTTCATCTGTTTGAATTTCTGCTTCCTGCAGGCCACCAGTCCTTGGTGCATTTCCTTTTTCGACGTTCTTGATGCGAATTCCTTTTTGCGTCAGGAATTCAACTAAGGGCTGTGACCACACAGCGGAACGTAGCATACATCCTAGCAAAGGCACGATTAAGCGCACCTACGGCGACTACTAAATCAGAGACACAACAATTCGTTGCGAAATAAAACCACAGGCTTACGCTGTACTCGTTGCGGTCAATGGAAGTAAACTCGTGCTCCACCCCTCCACGGCAAGAAACTGTGAATGCAAAGAAACGATTGGTCGTGCTGGCGCCGGTGCGGCTAAATTCTACACTGACCACATCTTCAAATCTGAAGGGAACGCACTCACGTCACATGGAAGATGCGGTAGTTTGGCGCGAAATAAGTAAGAGGATGCATGCTTTGCAGGTCACCAGCACAATACAGCGATTAAAAGCCAAGCTGCACACCTGACAAATATAACAGGTTTGACGATGAACAAAAAAGATCGATTAAGTGGATACAAATGGCCGCTTTGTGCTCGGTAGCTGCAAGTTATTCCATATTGGTTCTTGACGCTCTTGAAATCTCCAGGGACAATTACGCTCTTCCCGATTAGGGACTTCAAAATGCGCGTAATTACATCGAACGTTTTTCCTGAAGGGAAGAGCGACAACAATGGGCTGCAGGCGAACGGTAAGAGGGAAAAAACGAACCACTCTGCGCGTACTTTGTACCGTCGAGGGCCTGCTCAAGATGCACATATATTACGAAGTACTAGTAAATACCCTCTAGCTGCTTTTCGAGTCCCTTCTCCTTTAGCTCCGCCTCCTCCAGATTCACTTCAGCCGAAGTTACGTTCTCGCTGTCAAACTGCATCACGACGAAGGGGTAAGATGTCTGTCCTTGTCTCATAGCATTATCCAAAGACAGAATGAAGTTGACGTGCGGAGAATTCGGACGAGGCACGAGGAACATTCTGACAGTCACACCTCATAACAAAAAGGGATAGACTCAACAGAGGGCCAACAAAGTGAACAACTAAGCAAAGCATGGATATATTTCAAGTGAATACTCCTACGCGAAGGCATTTCTATGCGCGTATACACACAAGCAAAACGTACCTGTTGATGTTCGTGTAGAGAATTGTGTAGTCGTACGACTTCCCATGAAACTTCAATGCACGGCGACCGATGTCGATTTCATAGCGTCCCCTTGGCACCAACAGAGGCACATCGTTCAGAAGAGCAATGCTTTCCATCTTCGTTTCAGCGACGCCGCTTTTCTTCACAAGCTTCTGCAGATCAGGCACCACCGATCCAGGGGCAGATACTGCATTTGAGACGCACTAAAACCTTTGTTCACTGGAACCTCAACAGGAAAGAACAAGGTGGTATCTGTTTGTATCTCCTTCACGCAGCACATTATACAAACAAAACAGGAAGGACCATAAAGTGTGCAGCATACAGAAAGGCTAAAACGAACCTCCTTCAGGTTCTGAAGATGGCTGTCCGTTTCCTCATCGCCCGTCGCCGGCTGGAACAGCCGAATCTCTAAAAGCATATCTTCTGATTGATCCCTTGAAAAGTAACACACGAAGTTAACCAAGTAAAGACAGAGTAAGGCAAAACAAAGCATATTAGCCGCAGTAAGGGGAAGGCCTGACGGCTACACGACGGGGAGAAGGCAGCATTGGACACACGCCGCTCATGCGCTGCCTTAAGGCGCTCATTTTTTTAATATTTGTACTACCCTTCAATGCCGCTACTGAAGACGCGCTGATTCGGAGGGATTAGTGAACTTATCATGGCTATGTAACGGATGAAATGCCCTCAAGCAGAAGAGATATTTCTCCCCAAACACCGTACTCACCTCGTGTCATCTTGCACAAGCTCAATAGCCAAGTCATTTTTTGATGGTGTCGTAACCTGGGCAATGTCTTGAGCATTTACTTCAAATGCGGGGCAGCCGTTCACTGAAACATTCAAATTGTTTCCTATGAACCAAAAGGCGCAGCGTCACCCAAAAGCATTTCCCTAACCTTAGGTAACAAAGCCTCCATTTGAATTGCTTCCGTAAGGCTCTAGTTCGGCTGTACCTAGTCCGTCAAAAGTAAAAGCATAAAAGAGAACCGCAGCATACCATCCATGGAAACATCGCCCCAGTGCCAGCCCAAATGCGCTATGTTTTTGGTCTGCAGTTGGAGCTTAAAGTGATCAGAAAAGTGCCGACGGATGTCCTCATAGTTCTGCGGAAACCGGAAGCACCAAAAACGGTAAAAACACTGAATACCAGCGCTACTGCTGCCCCTGGGCTCCAGCAGTTTTACTTAATGGAAAGTGACGAATCAAACGGCGCCAGGGTAAAAGATAAACCCATGGCTGCATGCTGTTCTGAAAAATCACATCTGGCGTCCTTGACCTACCTTTTTGTGAAAACCATCAAAGATGACGATGCTGTCATTTCTGTGAGGACCGAGGACGATCTTGAGTTGATACTGGTCAGCCCCACAGTGTATCCACTGTGCGTCTGCAACATCTGAGCTTTTGTACTGATAAACTTTCCCATTCCTCCTATTTTTCCATCCGAAAATCTCCCCACTCATTTTAAAGAGGCCCTATGGGGTACGCCTCACGTAAACACAGCCAAAAACCTTGAATTGAAAACAGGTGCTACTTCTTCAGGAGTCATGATATATAGAGAATATGTAGGGACATTTTTAGCTCCCAAAGTGCCATACGCGCAATATGTACTAATTGGATAACGCCCAAGCAAGCACAGCAACTTACGGGGTCGTTCCTTCCCAAGCCGCGAATGTTTGCTACCGAGACGACCGGGCCACCAGGGCCGGCCGGCGGAGCGCCTTGAGACATTTCTGTTTGTTGTCTGGATTCTGCACTGTATGAGGCTTTGTTGAGCTAGAACGCGGGGAGCCTTGTTCCCACACAATCGAGGGCCGCACGGAGGCTGCCCGCAGACGCGGGGAATAACAACTGCAATATTTGAACCCACCAATAAACAAGAGCTCGAGAACAAGTGGGCGCCACCGCTTATGTGTTTAGACAGAAGGATTCGAAGGGGGTGATATATGCTCCGATTGTTGGGGCTTAATGCATGCAAGAAGGTGGTTAGGAAAGTGGGATTGCACACACAACCCAAATTACGGGGCAAATAAAAACTTCATTGTGTTATGCAGTCCTAAAATTCAAACAAAGTACTGTCTTGTTAGGGTGTGCTTTATTCTAATCATTTGGCAAGTGTTTGCTCTGCGTAGCTCATTTCCTGATAAGACAGCGGGCTGTAGCCGCAAGATTTCGCTCGGCAGTGCATTGCGCTCGCCAAAGCGTTGAAATATTATGATTTCACGAAATTACACATGTCCATGAATGCAATGGGAACCCGCTGCTAGAATTTGTTCCTCAAAAAAGTGCTGATTTTCATGGACGAAACGTCCAAAATGAGTACTGCGTGGTAAAGCTATGCGGAACCAGTATATCTAGTTCCGATGCAAAGACAAAGTACAAGCAATTGTGGAGTAAGTAAATGCTGCCTAGGCAGTAGACAGCAGAAATATGGCTGATAGCTTTGTGCAGGCACACACGGAAGGAGGAGGGAGGGGTAAAAGGGTCATAAAGTGCTCTAAAGTGCTCTAGATGCCCTTTCATCACCAGTGAGAGCTAGGCATATCTCTTTTCGTAGTTCTGTGTTCTGCTTTAATGCATATATATATATATATATATATATATATATATATTGAAAGCTGCCCTTTCTGAGGTCGGCACTGATGCAGAGGACCACGACTTCGGTGGTAACTGCTGCCGTCAAGAACCACCAACACTGTTGCGATCAAGATCTTGTTTAGGTTAATGAAGCAGTTCTCTATGGTCCAACAATAAATTATATAACAGATTCATACTGAACCCCCAAAAGGCCCAAAGGGACTGTTCTTCTGGCGAAATGCTGGCCCTCCTATTAAACCTGTTTGGTCCTACGCCCTAGTTCCTCTTAACTATAGGCACCAACATGAGATTTCTCTGGCCACAGGAGAGCAGCATACTTAATTTCAAGCTGAATCGCGAAGCATGTAACCCGCATATTCATTCACCTTTAGCGTAATCCTGGAAAAGGCTGCTGACTCTTCTAGCACTTTGCGTCATCTGCAATTGTGCTGCACTTATTTGGCGATATGAGTGGACGAAGATATACATAGTTTATTCGTTGCACATGGCAGTACAACTCTTCCGGCTAGGCGAGATTGAGTTCGACTTTTCGCCGTTCTGCGCTTTTCCTCTGCTCTGCACCCAAAAGCAGGGGGCTGGTTAGCGAAGTTTACTCCACCTCAAGGTTGCTTTGATAAGCAAAGTAAAAGAGCTCCAACGCAGCCTTCAGGTTAGTGGTGAACATGTTTTGGCTGTTTTCCCTTAGAAGATTTTCCTGGGGCCCTGTAGGGTACAGGTGAGCCTTCATTGGCGATGAATGCAAATTCATAACGCAGGCATAGTAGTTGTCACAGCATCTTAATTTTTTTAAAGGCTTCTTGTGCTGGCATACGCTAGACTGTTAGCCTAGTAGCCGTGTACCTTCATTTCTACGCCTATGCCTTCTCCGATGTGCATTTATTTTCATACTCTGAGCACGGATATGATGGAAAAAGGCTTCCAAATTGCATAGGGGCAAAATGCATCTGCAGGCCCTTATATACGGCTCTAGCTTTTGACCCTGTGCATGAATACTAGTACTCACTGACGCTGTTTTTTCCGCCTGCTGCGTCCAGTGGCACTCTCAAAGACAAAAATACACAGTGAAATGATTCCCTGAATGATTTCATTACCAGGCAGCTTCAGCCGATTAGGGGTTCTCGGCTTTTTAGTCAGTAGGTAGTTGGTGTAGTGAGCTTGTAGTGCGCAGCAGTACAATGTTGCACCAGTACAATCCCAAAAGACTGTAACACTTAATAATCTACACGTGAATCATTCTCTGAAAGTTTGTAGCTGGAGAAGCCTAGCTCTTGGAGCAGGCGTAGCCTAGGGAGCGTGCGTGGCTGGAAAGCCAAGGATTGGGGCTGGCTGTGCCACCGGTGCAGCGTGCAGGGACACAACCATACCGGGGGAAACTTAGGGTCTCCTATTCAACTCTCCTTCTCTTCTGGTCTCAGAGAAACTAGGGGAGAAGCAGATTTAAATACTTCGCCCTTTAAGGGTCTATTTGGGCTTCTTGACCTATTGGGTTTCAAAGTACTTATGCAACGAGAAGGGAAACCATTTAGGAGTGAGGCAAGGAGGCGCTCACTACAGAGCTAACCCCAGCTCAGCTCCTACCGGTTTCTGCCAATCTGGCTAAATAGACTCACATGTATATCAATACTGAGTAGACACTGCCTACGCATTAGAAGAGTCCAAACAACATCGATGAATATCCATTTTTGTCAGAGAAAAGCTGCCTCTACCAGGAGCCCTTTTCCACTGCGTCTGAGTGTGCTGCGCACTGCAGGATGAATTCCTCTTGCCAGCCCCGAACCGTGGACCTAAATGCAGAGCACGCTAAGCCTGATCGCTGGAGTACGAAGTGCTTTTGCGTGGCAATTATTTATACTAATTACGCCACTCAAAATACTACGAATTATGTATCCCTGAAGGCAACTCCTGGACTACATTTTAGTGCTGCGCACTTGCTGCTCGCTGCGCGAACTCTAAGTGAGTTCGCGCAGCGAGCAGCAAGCACCACAGTGCAACACAGAAACAGCCTTCAAAGGCTCTACACTACGAAGTAAAAAGGCAAAAGTCTAATAGAAAATTTTCCCGGCAAAGAAGCTCACTGGTCGAACAAGCCAAGCCTTGTGTCCTCTTCAGTTATTCAAGGGCTTGAGTCTAGCAGTGTGAATGACGCTACCAGCAGTCAGATGCATACAATGAGATACAGAGAAGAAATTTCCCTTTAAAATGGCCCTTAGTTCTACAGGAATGACGTTTTAAATTTTCAAATTACGATTCAACGGAATACAGCCAAGAGTGAATAGTTTTCTGTATGGAATACTAATTGGGAACCGAGTTGGGCTTAGGTTTCCACAGCTGGCTGTGATGTCTAAACAGGAACCTGAACTCGCTCCATAGCTCTCTTCCGTGCACACTGAACCCTCTGGTGGGCTTTTGCTGCCGTGTCTTTCGTAGCGGAAAGTATGGCTTCATCAACTTGCCTTTTCCATAGACATTAAATCAATGGCTCGGCGTTGGCACTAAGGCTGACTGCTCGGTGCCGCACCGAAGCCAAGAGAAGGATCTTCACCGGCCAGCATGCTATGACTTTCTTAAAACCTGCTATTTCGATATGATCTCCCTGATCACGAATCCACGGGCACTTTGTGGGACTTTCTTCGCCTGCTACTCACGTCTGCAGAACGGGTTGTTCTGAGTCTTAATGCGGCGCTTGTTGGGAATTTCATTGCAGTTTCGGCTAATTATGAAGACCGCTAAGGGGTTTGTGGGAATCCGGGCTTCGTTCTGTTGAGGCATAAATATTACGTCTGGAAGCTCGTCAAAGCTACTTGTTCACAGTCAATGTTTTGAGTCTGCTCGTGGAATCTGCTGCCCCTGTCGGTGCTCTGAATTTGAAAATTCTATTTCATAGTGTGGCAAACATTTGCACAATTTGAATGTTTGAATATATGAGCCAGGAGATGTCACACAGAGAAGCTTTGGGTAGCCTCTAATAATTGTGCTGACTGCAATAATGCAAAATGCACGCATGCAAAACGCAGAAACTTGTGAGAAAAGCATGAGCGAACTCAAGAAATTACGGCTTGCAGGAAGGACAATGTATCACTTGCATGGGATACATTTAAAGGCCTTTTTGTTCCTCGTGGAGGAGATGCGATTTCGGATGATAAGTGGGCAGAGGGGAAACTCATGTCCACAGCCACCCTCCCGCAAATAAGGTTTGATGCCACTGGTAGTGAAACAACGTGAAGTAATGAGCAACAATGCGGAGCACACGGGCTGGCTGCTAATGCCAAATAAGTTTCGAGGGCTAGAGGGTTAAACTAGTGCATTCATTGGAGCTTAGGAATGAGCCGCAGCACTCCGTTGCTGCAACAGTTTGCACTGGTTATTCGGCTACTATTCAGAAGCTGCGTCAAATCAAGTATGAAGAGCCCCTGCAGGAGTTACGTGAATTGAGTGCAGGACCAGAAGATTGTTCAGACCCACCAGATGCAGAACTACTAGAAAGAATTGCAGTTTACCGTCAAAGGGAGAATCCTACGATGGGGTGTGAGCTGCACATAAGCTGAAGTACAGTTGCTGCTCGATGCAACTGAGGGACGCTCTGTATGGACAATAAATTGTGGGGCATAAGTAAGTAGCTGACTGATATGGGAAAACTCATGGAGGAGTAAAAATTGACCTTTTCAGTAAATAATATTGTTGCCTTGATCGGTAGACTCACAAATTACCGAAAGCTAGATCTTACACAACTACAATCAGTTAATACGGAACAAGGGGGCAAGGGGGCAGTTCACACCGCCATTCACGCATTAAGCCATGGACCGTCCAAATAAGGAAGAGGCAGCAATTCGCGCTGATAGTTAGTTAGTTAGTACATGTGGTGGATTGGACCATTGGGCCTGCTCAAGTTCTGCACGGGGAAATGAGGTAGAGGAACAGCGAACTGCACACGCCAGACTGTCCTATTTCAAGCGAAGAAATGACAAAGCCCAGGGAGTGGCATGGTGCGCACACGTTGGCGTCAGGGCGATCACATGCTGAGGCGGCATGTTTGCTGATGGTGGCTGACGATTCAGCACTGCCGATGCAGTTACCAGAGCCCTCACAAGTAACAGGATTTATATCTTTTCTTTTACCACTGTGTAACGGAGTTCAAATTGTTGGAGCCCAGACGAAATTCGGTGATGACGATCAGAAGCGTTGTAGCCTGAACTCAGCCAACAGGAGTACTTCTGCTCACAAAGATCCTGAGGCGCTCAAATGATTCTGCTGCACTAGTTACAGCCCAAGCCTTACACTGAAGAGCTCACTATTTCGAAGTGCCCTAAAACATTATTGTCCCAAAGAACCTAATCAGTATGCAAAGGCTCCGGTTTTTATTACTTCCTAATTATCAACACAGCTACCTATGTTCACTGCTCATGCCTTGCGTCTCACGTCGTAGCTTGCTGTTCCTGACTAGAGGTTTTTCGTCTCAGCTTGACGCTATTTTCTATCAAAAGCTAGAAATCGTGAAGAACTTCGCGTGC
The DNA here is from genome assembly GCF_000499385.1 of Eimeria necatrix. Lineage (NCBI taxonomy): Eukaryota > Apicomplexa > Conoidasida > Eucoccidiorida > Eimeriidae > Eimeria > Eimeria necatrix. The sequence goes on from NW_013654309.1 coordinate 122,996, forward strand.
AATGCTTTCTCGTGAACCACAGTGCAGTCTTACTTGAAGAACAGTGCAATCTCCCATTTGCTGGAGGCGCGTCTCCCTATAAAGCAATTCTGTGGTTCGCTAGCGCTTCTTCTAAAATCTCTGTTGCAGCGCCTATGTGCTTGCTTCCATGAGAAGGCTACTTAACATGCCAACGTGCATTAATGGCAGATAAGCAAGCTGATCCGCTTGCGGTTTACGTCCAAAAGCACTGCCTTTTAATGGTACAAAAATACTGTGCTGCAAGCCTTCGTACACTTTCATAAAGTTTCAAAGCATCCAAAACAACGAACTAAACGATGTTCGTAAAACAGATGGTAATGACCGCAGTACGTATGGGGGATGTTTGGTGTTTGCCCTAATGAACAGCCTAACTGAGCAAAGAAGCCGAAACTTTGGGCAGGGCTAAAAGAACGTTATCCTGGGAAGCCTTAATAAGGGGTTTCCTTCTTTCTGTCAGTCCACAGTTGACAATCCCGCTGTTTTCACGTTATTATAAAGCAAATGGGATTGTGTCCGTTTCGCCGCTGGGAACCAGGAATCATGTGTGTATAGGTCGCTTCATGTTTTTCGATAAAGAACATGATTTTGCAGATTGCACATCAATATTTTTGTTAATCTGAAGCGCGCTTAACTCTTGGCTGGTGAACAACCAGCCACAAAATCGCCGCCCACTAGTAGAAACGCCTGCTTTCCGTTCTTGTGGCTCAGTGTACTATTACCCAAATTAGCAGAATTCGAAATCAGTTAGGAAGTGGCAATGTATTGGCAAATGCATTGAGGACTACGATGTGACTGCGCCCTAAGCATTTCCAGAAGTGAGGAATTTCTGGCGTCGAACCACCAACACGTCGTCTCCAATGCAATTCAGGGAGGTGTGAGAGCAGCCGTTGATGAGTATGGAAGTAGCTGGATTAGCCATTTACTAAGCACTGCCGAAAACTTTCGGTTGTGCCGCTACTTGTAGAGACGCGTACTGATCTTGCTCAGCTAGGGTCACTGTCAAAACTACTCGGGCTGCAACTAGAAAACACACACAAAATTTTACTTGGAGTTGAGAAAATGAATGAATTCAACGTCGATAGTACTTACTACAGAGGCAGCGATATATGTTTGTTTCTGCCGCTGCTTCTCGGCTCGACCCGCTATTTAACCTTGAGTGTGCTCCCAAGTTGAATTGCGTGCCGGAGCTTGCTCATTCAATGAGAGAGCCGAGGCAGCAGAACATAAAAAGTTGGACGCAGCACTGCGTGGCGCAGTGCACACCCTTGTTTTGCGAACCAACACCGGCGTTCCTGCGTACCACCAGACTTGCCACAGTCCATGTGGCTAGTCATTTTTTACTCTTGGCAGCGCCAGTTGCACAGACGACCGCAGACTACCACTTGCTCGCATGAATCAGCCTGGGCTGTATGGGGTACACATCAGCTGCATTTCTCGTAACTGTTGCTGGCCAGGCCCAGTTCAGAGAATGGAACCAAGCCTCACTTATAGTGTCGGATGTGCTTCTCTGAAATTTTTGCTTGTTTAGAGCAGTAGTAATGAGCACATGGTTGAATACACCGGTTCTTAGGTTGTTTTGCTAGAGAGGTCACCGCGCCCGCAGCAACGTGGCGTCATGAGTCCCCTGCTTCCCGTAGACATGATGGGTGCTAATGCTGGCAAGCTCTGCCTAATGCATATTCCGGCGAGTCCTTGGCACATCTTTGGTATTCATTTTTTGTTTTTATATTAGGAGACCTTTCATTAAAGGCTCAAACTCTTCGCGGCCGCAGCCTGCATGCATTGGAGGTACTACCCTCGGAACGCTCACGGTATATAATTCCCTTATTTATGTATTCCGATCTCCACGGCAGTTGTGTGCGTTTCCATGAGACCCGCAGGACAACAGCTAGCTAGGACGGCGGGCCCCTAGGCCAACCCACGAGGGAACCGCCCGCCCTTGCCCCGTCCCTCCCCCTTACGGGAGGGAAAAAGGGGGTGTCCCGGAGGTTCTCTGGGGCGCGGAGAATGTATCAAATGTGAAGATGAAGCGGTCTCTCCACTCGGTCGACGTAGCCGCGGCCTCAGCTGCAACACCGCCCCCGCCCCAGCCAGCAGTACTGCCATTCCCAGGGAGTTTGGTGTCCATTAACCCGGGTTCTCTGGGTCCCCTACGAAACCAGCTGTACCCTCTAAGGGCCCCAGGGAGATGCGACGGAGAAACACGGAGCGGCTTGGTGTCGCCGCTCACCGTGGGGGCCCCTCGGACACACAGCCATGTAGGACCACACAAACATTCACGGGACAAAGGGCCCCCTCCGGGCGTCGAAGTTATATCTGTCGATGACGACGATGACGAGATGCCTCCAGTCCCTGCTTCCGCCTCAATGACTCGGTGCGTTCCTGGGGCATGTCAGGACCTCAATGGCAGCAGCACCATCAGCAGCGGCGCCAGCAGCAGCAACAAAGCCAGCAGCAGCGCTTGCAACAGCGGCGCGTATAGCAGCATAGTAAGTAGCGGGAGCAGGAACAACAGCGGAAGCAAGAGCGGCAGGAGCGAAGGCGGCGCCAGCAGCAGCTCGAGCAGCAGCTTGGGCAGCAGCGACAGCAGCAGCCGGGACCAAGTGGCAGCAAGGAGCACGGCAAACTGTTCCGCAGGGGCCAGGGTTGTGGAAGTTTCCCGAGGCGAAGCCTCAGCTCAGGAAGCGGGCCAGCCCTCTACAGAGCCTTCCAATAGCGCCTTCACCCCAAAGGCCTTCATCGGGTCGCACAGCAAGAGCCTGTGGATCCAAGGGCGGCAGCGGCCAGAGCAGGTTGACAAGCACATTTCGGACTTGCGCACTAAAGTCGCAGTGGGGAAGGTCACGCTGCGGGGTACAGTGTTTCCGTCCACTGCAACAGCAGCAGCGTTCATGAAGGCTGTTTCCCAGACAGCCAGGGTTACCTCTTTCTCCATTAGTGCCCCGGAGATGCCTCAGGAGCAGTTTGCTGCCGTTTGCGAAGGGCTCGGCAGCTGCGTCTACCTGAACCACGTTGACTGCAACTCAATAGGCAACAAGCCCCTAAGCCCTGCTGCGCTGCAGCTGCTGCTGCAGCAGCTGCAGCTGTTACCCGACTTGCGAGAGGTCAACCTTTCGGGTAACGAGTTCGCCTCTCCAGGGGCCCCGGTTTCCTCTCAGAGCCCGTCATCGTGGGGGCCGTGGGGCCCCCTCCTAGACGGAGCTGAACTCCTCAAGGGCCTTCTACGAAGTGGCGTGCTCTGCTTGCTGGCGAGAGAATGCGGTCTTCGCCAGCTGCGTCAGTTCCTATTGTGGGTGCTCAACCGCTGCCACTGCCTGCGCCTGAGGCAGCTGGACTTGGGCGCGTCATCCAAGCTGCTCACGACGTTGGTTCCCGGCGAGACCTTCGACGAAGAGGTGAACAACCACAGAGGAGGCTCCACTTGGGGGCTCCCTAGAAGCCTCTGAGCGCTTTGCTGCTTCTATAGTTGGCCTTTAAGCTCCGGGCTGACTTCAGTTCGCTCTTTTTCTTGATGTATTCTGTCTCAAGAGGTCTTGAGCGGCGTCGCTGCTGCTGTGCTGTTGCTGCAGCTGCTCCGGCGCGTATCTCGGCTCTCCAAGTCTACATGGCGTATGGGCAAAGTTATCGGCGATTACGCGCCTCCATTTCAAGGTGCGCTTGTGGACTCTGCCGCTGCTGCAGGAAGCAGCATGCAACTTAGGGGCAGCAAAAACAGCAGCAGCAGGCACCAGCCACACAACGCACAGATCCGTCAGCAGCTTGACACGAATTGCCTTGTTTTCACCGCGCCTTCCGAGCCTGCACTTAAGAGTGGAGGATTTATGGGTTTTTCTTTACGGACGAGGTTGTGTAGGCCTAGGAAAGCAGGCAGAAAAACGCGCAGTTTCCCTACTGTAGCAGTTGTTCGAGGCGACTGCGGTTGCTACTGCTGGTGCTGTTCCTCCTGCGCCGCTGCTGCAGCTGTGAATCTTTGGAAGCCGCACATGGCGCATACATTTTGGCTTTACTGCCTGTTGGATGCGATGGTCTCTAGCAGTGCAACAGCAACAGATGAGGCTGCCAGAGAGGGGGTCTCGAAGACTGCAGAGGTTTCGCTACCGCCTGCGTCGTTGGGAGCCAACGTAGGTGCCTCTGGCCGCCTACCCCGTAAGCTTCTGACTTGTTTTTGAAACTTACTTATAGCTCAGAGAACTGCAAAGAAATATGTACTGGGACTCATGCTTCGAGAGAGCCGCTTGCGTTCTGTGTTTTGTTTGCTGTCTTCTTTTGTAACACAAGCTAGCAACACTGGTTGAGGCAGCTGCTGGAGCTGCTGCTGCGGACGCCTATGGTGTTTGCTTTTGGGCAGTCATTCGCGTGTGGGGAATCCCGACAGACCAAGCCGTTTCAACTCCGTCACACGCTGCATACTTTAGGTGAGTAGCAACAGCGCTTATTGCTCGTGCTGCTGCGGCTGTCCCGTTTGCTGGAAAGTGAAGAACAAATGGTGCTAAATGAAGAAGCGTGAAGTGAAAGCCTACGTGGGTTTTCACAGATGACGCCAAGTAGTACTTTCTGTCGTGACTTCATTACCAGCGGCATGCGGTTAGACCTTCAGACAGCAAACTTTACGCAAGGTGGCTGCTGCCGAATCGCCACAGCAACCGTTACTCATGTCTGTGCCATAAAAGTGAGGACACATTTAAATGCCCATGCCTTGCACGCAGATATGGGTACCTTGTGGCCAGACTGGGAGACCGCTGCTTGGTGCGCTGGGTGCCTCTCGGATCCTTCCTTGCTGCAGTAGAGGAGGACTTGATAGCTTGCGAAAATGCAGCTTCACGTAAGTGCCTTCGGCAGCCGCAGCAGCAGCAGGGCGCCTCTGGGGACCCGCCCAACACTGTGCAGCAGAGGGCCGCGGCAACGGAGCTAAGCACCTGTGGAACTCCGCACAGGGGAGGAACACCAGTGCAGGCTTCAAGTTCCACCAGTGCAACCCCCAAACAGGGCCAGCAGCAGCAGAGGGGCTCCGTGGGCGGACGCATGTCTGCCCGTTTGGCCGGCGTATTAGCGGGGGGTGGGGTCCACGCGGAGTCCCTGACGGGAACATTCGGGGCTTACGATGCATGCATAGAGGCCACGCGAGTGGAGCCAGCAGTGTTCGCCTTTGCTGTTTGGCGGCAGCAGCTGGATTGCCACAGTAAATGCTGTAGGCCTGGACAATGGGTGGAGGTGATTTCCTCGAAGAAAGAAGACAAGCGATTCTTGTACTCAGCAATAGGAATTGTTCAGCAGGTCAGGCAGCATTCAGCGCTTTTCTGTTTGTGCCGAGGGCCTGCAGCTATGGTGCATTCCCTCTGGTGTGCTGATGGAGATTGATTGAAGCTACTCTAGGTGTCCATCCTTGCGACTGAAGGGCATTCATAGACGCATTGCACGCCATGCGCCCCATTTTTGCTTTATGCACGCCCCATTTTTGCTTTATGCACTTCAAATCTGTGTTTGTCTACTTGCAGACGCTGCCAAGCACAGACGGCAGCGTCCTCATGTACCGCGTGGAGTACTTGGGGCTTCCCCCACGTTCCTTCACCCGGCTTACCCTGGGGGTCTCGCCGACTCCCGCCGATGTTGCTGAGGTGCTGCGCAGCACCGTGCGGGTGGCGGTGGTGCCGGCAGAGAGGGTGCGGCCGCTTGCGTTCCTCGCCCCCAACGCGCTGTGGACCCTGGACTCCTTGCGGGAGAGATGGGGAGCTTCCAATTGCGTAGGCTTACCGGAAGCCTACGGAGTTGACCTCAAGTGCCCAGCTTACGGTGAGACCGTGCAGCACAACAAACTCCCGCTGGAGCAGCGGCAGCAGGGACAGCAGGAAAAGACTGAGAGTGCGCTACCTTTTTCTGGTCATGAGAAATGTAAATGTTGATTCCAGATGCGGTTTGCTGTCTCTGCTGCTTTACTCTTAGGTGCGCGAGTCGTGTATGCTGTTCCCGTTGCAAGCCGAGATGCTGACAATTGTGTTAGCAGCGCGAGCAGCAGCAGCGGCAGCAGCAACGCCGCTAGTAGCGGCGGCAGCGTGAACTCTTGTGCGCCGGAAACTGCGTCGGATGCAGCCGCAGCAGCAGGCGCTCGGTGGCATATCCAGCTGAACTGCCAGCACCTCGAGTTCGCTGCTAAACAGTTGCTGCACCCTCGCCAGCTGTTTTATCGTTTTGGCTTAGAAGGCGACGTATCTCTAGGGGGCACCGCCGACCAATTCGGACCACTTGGGGTCACAGAAATACCGCCTCCCCTTTCTCCCCGAGTCCCAGCCAGAGCTAGCGGGGCCCCCTCTTCGCCTGTGCCGGCGGACAGGGCGGAGAACGGCAGCGCCACCGTGTGTTGGGGAGGGGCTACCTCCCCCGAGGCTGCGAGCCGAGGGGCAGGTGCATCTAATGAGTCATGTGATCGTACGGCCTCGTTGCGTACATCATTAACACCAGGGGGTTCCACCACCCCAGCTGGGTTGGCCTCCCCGCGGGCTCGCAAGCGGCTGTGGAATGTCTTTGCAGAACCGGGGCACTCGGGAGCCCAGCAACAGCAGCCTGAGGGACAAGGAATGAACCAAGCGCCCAGAAAAAAACAGCAGAAGCCCACTATTACTGCACAGAAAGCTCCGGAGGTGGCCCAGTGTGGGCCAGGTGCGGATCCGCAACTCAAGCCTGCTGCGAAGCGGACACCTCAGGATTCGTCCGTAGTGGTGGAGTTGTCAGATGAGGATGCTCCTGCGAGGAAGGAGCAGCAGCAGCACATCGAGAAGCCAAGGGAACAAACACCCGAGGAGACCAGGGAGTTTGAGAAGACGACAGCAAGCCGACTGGAGCTTGCTTGCACATCCCCACTTCTCGATGCACCTGAAAAGAATCTGGTAGATGGCAATTTAGACACTGCAATGTGGCACACAGTGCGCACCTGCGTCCGCTGCCGAATGCCAATGCCACCGAGTCAGGCTCCCGCAACTGCTGCAGCAGCAGCAGGCGGGGCTGCTGCAAGCGGAGAGTCGGCACCTGCTGCTGCATGTGGGCCTCCAGCTGAGGGAGCAGCCTCTGCTGTAGCTGAAGGCCCTCCTGGGGGAGGACAAAGGGCCCCACCTTGGGTGGAGGGGGTTCCCTCGGCGGCAGGTGTACTCAGGCGGTTTCGAGCCTACGTGAGGCGGATCAAGGCGGAAACTTGTTTGAGGGAGATGAAGAGACTTAATAGACTTCTTGAGGATCTCCAGCTCCCTCTTCCAGCAATTCAAGGCGCAGAAGGTAGCTGCACAGACCAGGACAGCAACAGTAGCGGCAGCGTGAGCAGCAGTGGCGCCCCAGCGAATGGCAGCAGCAGCAGTATCAGCCGGCACCAGAAGAGCGGAGGAAAACTACGGAGCGATCGAGACCAAGAGGCCTTTGAACGATGCGTGCAAGTCGTTGGGGGTGTAGCCTCTCCAGCAGTCTCCGCGGGGAGGCAGCAGAGCAACTCGTGCAATATTGGGAGCAGCAACGGCAGCAGTATCAGCAGCAACAGTTCAGAGCATGAGCTGCCATCAGACGCTGCATGCACGTATGCTTCTTGTACTGTCTCAAGAAGTGAATGGACCGATCCAGGAAATGATCAGTGGTCCGCCACCGCAAGCGACTGCTGCTGTACTTGCAGGGAGTGCGCTTGCTGTTGCCAGCGGATTCGCTTCACCAGCGCCGAGTATCACACGCCGCAAGGCCCCCCTGAGTGTGAGAACGGCACGCCTGCCGATGCTGCGGCTCCCTATACTCCAGCTTCCCCGGAGCAGCAGCAAGAGCTGAGTCCCGAGGAGTGGGAGGTGGTCACGCGGGCCATGGGCATTCTGCTGCGACGGGGCGTCATAGGGGTGGTGGCCCATGAAAGAACTTCATCGGCGCTGCGGGTGCGGCTGCTGCCATTGCCGCGCTTACCTATTGAAAAGCCGGCTACGGGGCCCACGGTTGCTGGGGCCCCCTTTGTTACAACTACTGCGCTGCCTGCTGATTCTCTAGATGAAGAGGAGGAACTGCAGGAGCTGCGGCGAGTGCTAGAGCAGCGTCGAGAGCCCCCCTATTGGGGCATTGACAAAGTTAGGTCAGAAGGAGCTCGTGGCGGTGATGTCTTGGCCCGCGAGGGTGAGTCCCTGCTGGGCGAGGGGGAAGAAGACATACTGTGCCACAGATGTCTGGAAGAAGGCTGGGTGTCAGAGTTCTCACTGCCGCGGTTGTTAGACAGGTATCGCTCGGCATGCACGGACACGACGTGCAACGCCCCGTCCTGCGGGAGCGCCAGCGGCCGTTGCGGCTGCCGCAGCGCTGCGAGAAAGCGGAGGCCCACTGCATCCAAGCCTCAGGTGTTTGGCTGGAGCCGCAACAGCACCTTCCACGGTATTGCTGCGTCGGCTGAAGCGTGCAACATAAGCCAGCAGGACGCTGAGCTAACATACAGCGAGTATGCGTGCATGCAGCTCGAGAGCCTGCACTAAGCCCAGTGACAGACCCTCTGAAAACGCGCATCTCGGGGCTAGGTACAGCGGCCTTGTGTCTTGTTTCTCTATTCGGGTCTGTCACTGCGGTGGCCTTGCTGACTTGAGGGGCGGGGTGCGTGGCTTCGATCTGTATCCGTAGTGCTCTTTTTTTCTTGGGCGTTCCTTCCTTGGCCCGGCTTTGTCTGAGGCCAGGGAGAAGTTGAATTGAGGTAACCAAAGTATGTGGCAACTGCCACGCAGCGGTATTATTGTGAAGCCTTGAGGGAAAGAAATACAGCAAAGCCTATTTGATGTACGAGGGGTTCAGCCACTCGGTACTCTCATATTGAGTCTGTGAATGTTGTGCTGGCGGCGTAGAGGCGTCGACTTGAAAGTGTCCCGAGTCAACCGCTTTAGAAGGAATCCGTCCACTTGTGAACACTGCTAAGATTGAATTGATGTTGATCCGCCTTGATCCCTAGGGCTTTCTACTTGCAGTACAGAGCTGAGGCAAAACTGCTGAATTGGGTGTATCTCTTCTGTATTCGAGCAAAGGCCCACTCACAAAAAGTACGCCTGCGGAACGGCCAATCTTTTTTTCTGCTAACAGCCAGTAGCTTCCCGTGAGAGATCAAGTGATAACAATGCAGATATGTGTGCAAGCGAAATATACGATAGATGTTAGAATTGATGAGGGCCACACGAACGAGATGCCACCATAAAAGTGCGCGCCGCATGGGCTAACTCTTGATAGCGAATTCTGCATACCAGGAAATATGTTTTTCACCCTTTGTCCGCACCCTGGAACTGCTTGAAACGCGTAGTTATTGGCTGAGCTTTAATGCAGCTGGCTAATCAATGGGTAGAGACGATGAAACACGAAACAGCATGTGGCTGAAGTGCTAAGGAGTGACTACATGGCGGCGCAACGAACCCACACTGTTTCCTTATCTGATGTAGCGGAACCGCATTGCTTTTCAAATGTTGGAGAGCGTCGGCGAATGAGTTGCTGCTTGTGACGTCTTTTGCTCTCCGTTGCTCTTGGCTTACCTCCATGTGTCACTATCCGCTGATATTTCGCGCTCGATTGCCTCACGGGAGAAAATTGTTGTGGAAAGCAATACACAGGAGTTGCTTCTAGTCATTTTTCCTGGCTGCTCGGGAAAAAAACACCTCGACAAGAGAGCATATAAAACGGACTACAGAGAATCAGGAGTTTCATTGTTGAGCAGGTTGGTGGTCAGTATTCTAACGTTTCTTCAAGCTTTAGTAACTGCCACGATCCTATGGATATGCCTAAAATTGTAATCAGGTTAATATGTTGGTACAATCCTGGAAACACGACGGCTGCTTTGGGGATAAAAGTTGTGTGGCATCAGTAGAAGTGAAAACACGGCGTTCTATGTGTTCCTCGGCAGAAGGGCTCTACGCAGTGGCGAGCCCCAAGCCGTGACGCGTAGCCCCAAGGGAGGACCTACGTCTAGTCTTCCCTACGGCAGGGCTGCTGCAATGTAGGGGAATGCCACGGCGAGCAGTGTTCTCAGTTGCCTTTGACTGTTGAAAAAGAGCTGAACGCCCCATCATGTTCCATAATTGAGGTGTAATCTATTACTCTGCAGTGCTGAGGAGTTTAAAGTTTGTCCTTAAGGTCAGTTTTGAGTGGTTCCTTAATTTTCCTGACACTCAAGTTTGTATTTGGTGCTATATGAGTTTTCATGTGTTACTGTTAGGGGGCTTTGCATAATCATCGTGGAATACTACACAAACTGTACTCTTTTGCATTCCACTTTAGGAAAGCGGCTGTGTAGTGAAGACATACTTGAGTTTGAGCTTTGCATTTCACAGTTCGTATCCAACGTACAGCTCTTTCCCTTTCGCAGCTCAGGCCGTGTCCGTTCCACAATGGAACTTCATTTACAAGTAAATAACATTCCACAATACATATCTAGAGGCTTTCACAACTTTATTGTTGTGTAACTTCTAAGAAAGAGTACTGACCGACCCGCCACACTGAAACAGCGGTCGCTGCTACCCGCTGGAATCATTTCACCTGCTGATCGAACGGGATCAGCTTTGCAGATTTATTTGGTAATGTAGAAGTACACTTCAATGTGTATATTTAATTTGTTGTAGAGCGCAATAAGCCGCTCTCCTGCGTCGTGAGTTCACAGAGAAACTCGCGGCGACAGCCCGAAACTGCGACAGATGAATAGCTTCAGCAGTTCCTATAGGGACCTCTGCAAGGCAAAATAAATGAGATTAATACTTAAACCTTTTATTGTACTTGTCAAATTCTGTACGACGAACATTGCTGTGGGGCTCCCCGCCTCCCGCGACAGCTCCAGCCGACCCTGTGCAAGTCTGCGGCTGCAACACAACACACATGCGATCTCGCGTGTCCGAGGAAGGTATGCGTATTTTGAGCATGCCGAGAACAATAGGCTGCTGACTTCAATTGACTCGAGGAAAGAGCTTTGCTCGGTGGCTTCCCTCCCGTCTACGGCGGGTCTGGGCCCACTGATCAGCAACAGGCTCAGCATTTGGTCCTGCTCGCGCCCAGCTCGTACCACGGATCCTCTCCATATATTGAGCACGATTACGGCCTGCAGCGGCTCTGAGCCGCCGACATTGCTGGCTGCTGCCGCTGTCGTTCCATCGGCAGCTGCAGCAGCCTCAGCTGTGTACCACGCATGCGCCGTGTCAGTCTTCCACGAACCGTGTATCCAGACGCAGCGTCTTAGTCCCCAGGTGGCCTTCTGTGCTGATAGCGCTGTCCAATTCTCGGCGATCCGGGGCCACACGGGAGTTTCGTTGCAGAACAGCCACAGCAGGCTGCCCGAGATGTCTTGTCATTTTCCTGCTTTCAGTAGCCACAGACACAAGCTGCTGCACCTTCGTTGCTTGGCTACATGCTGGTGACATGCAGCACTTCTGAGCAGTATACTGGGCACTGCAGAGAATATGTTGGCGGCTTGTACAGGGCGCTCGACTCGCGCGTGAACAACCAGTAGCGACACAGAAGCAGGAAACGCGCACCATTTACTCCTAAACGTGAAGCCCCGAATCACTGCTCGCCTCAAGATGCAGGAAAAAGAGCAAGAGAAGCTTCTGGAGGAGGCCTCAACGGTGGTTCGGGAGCAGGGCTGTTACATGAAGCGCGCCATAGTGAGACTGGCTTCACTGCCGGATTTTTTGAGCTTTCTTACGCATGTGAAGCAGAAGGATAACTTTGCAAAAATGTTTTAATCGGAAGTTAAGGCATTGAGGGACTTTGCCGTTTTGCAGGACAGCGACAACCTGCGCGACGCCTTAAAACATGCTTCCAACTTCGTCAGTGAACTGCGCACCTCTCTTTTGTCACCAAAGCATTACTACGAGCTGTGTAAGTCTAGAACAGCAGTAGTAAAGTTCAGCCCCACTACTTGTTCGGCTGCTTGCACATTGTACAATTCCTGCGGCCCTTACCTTCGAGCCCATTTGCGGCAAGTTGTGTGTACGGCCCGAAGCACTAAGCTGGAGCTCTGTGTGTATCAGGCTGGTAACTATGTAGTGATGTAGTGCCAGTAGTTATGTACATTCATGCACAACACGAAGCCACGCGTGCACACAAGCAGTAATTTGTCTGTGCGTCTTAGCCTGTTCTCTATGAATACACGTAAATCGAATTTTTTTTGCATGTTTATATTTGTACTAGCATGTGTTCTGCGTCCTAGCTCTCTGTGCGCATTTGCGTGTATGGGCGCCGCAGACATGCTAGTGTTTCAAGAGCTGCAGCACCTGCTTGCCTTTTTTTCGGACAAGTCCCGCCATGGCCGCCGCCTGGCAGATCTGTATGAGACGGTTCAGCACGCGGGGAATATTGTTCCTCGTTTGTACTTATTAGTGACAGTTGGTGTTGCTTTTATAAAGTCTAAGGAAGCACCAGCAGCAGATATTCTAAGGGATCTTACGGAACTCTGCAAAGGTGTTCAGCATCCTATGCGGGGTCTCTTTCTCCGCTTTTACCTCACCCAACTCTGCAGAAATGTATTGCCAGACAAGGGCTCGGAGTATGAACAGTAAGCCGCAACTCTGTGTTACGGCAAGCACAGATGCGCTGTAAATGGTGCATTCGTATCTTTGGTTGTTTTGCACGTACGGTTTTTGCCATGAAATCATTCAGTGAGCTGCTAAGATGCTGAACAAATAGTTACTGTAGCCGCAACTGCTATAGCTTTTAGGTACACGCGACGCTTGCGTGTTGAACCTGTGTCAACATGAATTGCAGAGAGGGCGGCTCGGGCGCGGAAGATGCCTTTTTGTTTTTGCTGACGAACTTCAACGAGAGCGCCCGTCTGTGGGTGCGACTGCAGCAGCAGAGCAGCGTCAGAGACCGTGCAAAGAGAGAAAACGAAAGGCAAGATCTAAGAGTGCTTGTTGGTTCAGCTCTGGTCCGTATGGCCCAACTTGAAGGCATGACGGTCGAGTTCTACAAGACGCAGGCACTACCAGCCATTCTGCAGCAGGTCTGCAGCCTCTACAGATCAATTATCCTCAAGCCATTGCAAAAAGCTGCGATAGATATTCCAACAACTGCGACACCGGTTGACCTGCTTGGCGATCTACAGCATACCGCAATTGTAGCAACTGCGGGACACCAGTTGCGGCCTGCGGAGAAGTGTTTTGAGCCTCCTGCGCTGTGTAAAAGGGAAACAGTTTGCTGTCCTTCTGTGCTGGCGTGCAGATAATGGCTTGCAAGGACACCCTGGCGCAGCAGTACCTGCTCGACTGCGTTGTGCAGGTGTTTTCAGATGAGTGTCATTTGCAGACTTTGGATCAGCTGCTGGCCCAAACTGCGAATGTACAAAAAGGAGGTACGCTTGGGCCGGTGCTAAATAAATCTCTACTGCTGCCCTTTTGCTTATCCTACTACCGCTGTACTGCTGGATACTGCAGCGTATGCCACCATGTGTTGTGCTGCCTCGGCTGCTGCAGTGGCGCTGAAGCCTGTTTTGGTGAACTTGCTCAGAAGGCTTACCAGCTTTCTTCAGGCAGATCCAGAGGTGGGTTTTTCCTCGTTAGGGATTGTCGTTTTATCGTTTTTTTGCTTCATTCTTTGTTTTGTTATCGTACTGCAGCCTTCCGTAGTGAGCTTGAAGCCGACCTAACATGCGCGTATGCCTCATCTTGCTTCTTTTCCTGGGATTTTGTTGTCACAGGCTCTGCCTCAGGACATATCCGTATTTGATCTGTTTCGGAACTTCATCGAATCGCAGGTCGACTCTGCCATTCTCACTTACTCAGGTGGCGGTGGCACGCCTTCGGACTCGCCCACGGGAGGCAAGCTGCACTTGGAAGAACAGAAGGATTGCGTTGTTGAACTGACAACCTAGAGCCTAAACGTTCGAATTTTGAAGTGATGAAACGGAAAATGGGGTTGCGTTTGCTGTTGCAGGCTCAATGGACTTGCCCAGCTTGCTGGCGCTGCAAGTGGCATTCTTGAACTTCTGTCTCACGCTTTTCCCCTCCCGCATCGATTACGTGTCTCAAATACTTGACAGCGCTCACCGCCTCCTCGCGGCAACCTCTCAGCGCCCGTCTGCTGCCCCGCTGACAGCTGCTGCAGGAATTGCTGGGGGGAGGTCACCCCCAAGCCTGGCGAAGCTGCACAGCCCAGGAGGCGTGACCCTGAGCCCTACAGGACTCGACGGAAGCTATGCAGCCTCTGCGTCTGCCCGAACGGACACTAGCAACAAGCACTTGAAGCCGTTGCCCGAGGCGGGCATGGAGGCGCTGATGGAGCTGCTGGCGGCACCGCTGCGTGTCTTGTCACTGCAAGTTCTGAACATCGAGAGTTATGCCCCCTTAATGGACTTCCTGGATAATTCCACTAGAAATAGTGGTGAGTTGCAGCTGCGAAGATTCATCTTTGCTTGCTTTACAAGGCTTCTGCAGACACTCCTTGCTTGATGTATTAATGCGAGGAATGTTGTCGCCCATAACGCTTGTCGTATTTGCCTTTTGCTTGCTGCTTTTTTGCAACCGGCTAATTGCTTCTGTGCTGTTCCGGTGCAGTGGCGAGCACTATGGTTTCTGCGGTGGTGGCCGCCGGCACTCCGCTGTCTTCTGCGGAATCTCTGGGTCGTTTCCTGAGTCTGGTTTCTCCGTTGTTACGGGATGAGGGTTCAGAAAAAAGACTAGATGACGAAAGCGCAGCGCTGGAGGAGCCAGTAGCGATAGCAACAGAAGCTGCACAGCAGCTGCAGCAGCTCGCAATGCTTGTGCATCTCGCCAAGGCAGAAGACACTGATGATCACTTCAGTCTGCTTCTTGTCGCAAAAAGCAAATTCTCAGAAGGTGAGATGAAGGCGATATTTCGCAGCTGCTGCCGCTGCAACGTAAGCGCAAGAGAAACAGCAGCAACAGCAGCAGCTGCAGCGGCAGTTGCTCCGCTCCTTCACAGCTATGCTGTTTGGCCGCACGCATCTTTTTCCCTGGCCTGGTCGCTTCGTTCTTCTCTACGCTACGAAATACTTTAACGGATGGCTGATAAGAGACTCTAAGGCGCAGAGTTGAATAACATACAAGCCAATCCTGACGTTTTCTTTGGGCACTCTTTAGAAGTTGAAGATTGAACTACGTGCCCAATCTGATGAGGTTGCAGCAACATACGACCACCTGCAACTCTACAGCCTTGAGCAATAGATCGTAGAAGAGGTGCATGCATGTGCATGCACGGTTTGTGCAAAATCGGCCTGTTTCTTTTTGTGCAGGGGGTCCCAATTGCCTGCGTGTGTTGTTGCCGCCTTTGGTTATTTCTGCGTGCCGGCTGCTGCCGTCTGTTATCGAGAGGCAGCAGCGGGCAGAACAAAGAATTCAAGATGTCACTCCGCCAGCGCATGGAGGAAAGAAGATTTGCCAGTTCATGCATTCGACCTGCCTGGAGCTCGTTCAGATTGACGCGGAGGTGCGTATGAATGAGAGACTTAAGTCTGCATTCAGGTTTTTACATCTTGCTAAGATTATTCTTATATTGTTGTTCCATGTTAATTTAAGGCAATGCTTGTACGTTGCTTCTACCTACACTTGACCTACAGCTGGTTCAGTTCGAGGCGCCGGCGAGTAATTGACACCGGCGACTAACTTAAAAAGTAGGAGCTTGACTTTGTGGATTATTGCAATCATTCAAGAGGCATACTTAAAGAATAGGAGCTTGACTTTGTGGATTATAGCAATCACTCAAGAGGCACTCTTGTTTACATGCGGATAAACGCCAAAATCACTTGCCCCTGCGCTGAACTTGTGGATTCCTGAGCGGATTAGAGCGTGGTACTGCTCTGCTTTTGCAGTTATACATATGAAACATACTTGCACGTGTTCACATACGAATATATATCCATTTGCGTGTGTACTCATACGTATATATACATATCTCCATGTGTATTCATGAATAGGTACGTATACTGCGTATATATACATGTATACATGCTTAAATCGATCAGGGAGCAGCTTCTAATCGTTTTCATCTCTTGTGCTATCTCAGATGGCCCTGAGGCTGTGGCTGGTGGCCGCCATGGCTGCGGATAATGCGAACGTAGCTGTGGGCGGCTACGAGGCGATCTGCCACGAGTTCATAAGCCAGGCTTTGGTTTGTTTCGAGGAGGAGATCACTGAAAGCAAGAGGCAGTTCGCAGCACTGAGCGAAGTACGCAAGAAAATCATCGATTTAAAACACTAAACCCTTTGCCTGCATCCGTGGGTTGCCTGCTCATGCAGTAACAAATGAAGACAGAGAGTTCAGTTGAGCAGTGCAGGGTGTGAGCGCGTGATCGAGGGGGTGCAAGCTGGAGTGTATAGGCACTTCAAGGAAGCGGATTCCGGCATCCTGTGTGCTATGCAGATGGTGGGATGTATGTCGGGCTTCATCCGGGGACTTGATAGGGAAAACTACGACTCAATTGCCTCGAGAGTGACCCAGCACGGAGCGAAGCTCCTCAAGAAGCCGGACCAGTGCAGGGCTGTTTTGTCTTGTTCGCATTTGTACTGGAACGCGGTAAGTTTCAGTCATTGTCGGCGGAATCCAGATAAATTAGCATCCATTAATTTGCGCAAGATGTCATTTTCCGAGGCCACAGACAACGGAAACAGATAAAGGGATGCCAGGCGTTGGGCGTAACGTAGAGGGGCTTCCATTTGTGGCCTTTCTTAAGACGTTACTTTGAAATACCCACCTGTTTGACGAAACCGGAACACCTAATGACTCAGGGCTAGAAATTCAGGAACTAGGGTTTAGGGTTTAGGGTTGAGGGTTTGTTCTACCCTATCGCAGGCGGAGTACCGTGACAGCCGGAGGGTTCTGGAGTGTCTGCAGAAGTGCCTGAAGATAGCAGATGTTTGCGTGCAAGCGAGCACATCACATGTATCTCTTTTTATTGAAATCCTGGACAAATATGTTTATTACTTCGATCAAAACAACCCTGAAGTAAGCAAGAATACCAACTGCGGCTATTATAATTGAACCCAGCAAATCCAGATTCAGGTTCATCGTCTTCTTCAAACACCACCTAGAAAGCGGAAACTCATCCATTTGTAGGAAATGAGGCTTACGTGTTTCAGCCTGTCAGTGTTTTTTACGCAACATCGCCGCCTAGTGCCGCAGCAAGTGCGGCGGCAGAAGTTTATGTTTTTGTTGCGCTTAATCTTCATTACTGCCTTTTTGTTTCATTATTATACTTGTTATCGTTTTCCTTGTTATCATGGCTCCCTTTGTTGTTGTTTTCATTCTTACTGCTGTTATGGTGTCTTGCTGCTGCTTCAGGTCACTGTGGACTTCATTCAAAATTTGGTCGCGCTCTGCGCAGAGCACTGCAGGTTCGCGGAGCTGGGTGAGTCAAGATTTAGGGTTTAGATCTAAGACTTAGGGTTTAGAATTTAGGGCTAAAGTTTAGGGTTTAGGGTTTAGGTTTTAGCGGATAGGGTGTAGATAATTAGGTCTGAGTAAGCCAATTGGGTGTTTGCGTTGTGCACGCGCAGCGGCGTTGTGGCGCTGCCTGTTTTTGCAAGTTCATTCACGATTTCCCGATTTTTGTTTTTAGCATCGTTTCGTTTGTTTTTATTTTTGTTTTGAATTCTTTTCAGACAAAGATTGCAGCGTTATGAACAACTTTAGAAACACTCTCCAGCACTTGCGCAGGAAGAAGCAAGCGGATGGCAGCGGCAAGTACCGCGGTGGGTGGCACCACCTGAAACAGAGAAACGCCTCCAGTTGGCAATATATTTATATTTTCATTTGTATATTTTCTGGATTAATGCGTCTTTGTGTTGGTATGTATGCATGGGCATTCCTGGAAGCGGGAAAACGTCTTATGAATGTGCAGTTTCGCATTCATGTGCAGTTGTTTGGGGAGTTGCACTTGATGTGCAGATGTGTAGATAAGCACTTAGCATTAATTCAGACTCTGCACAGGAAGCATGTAATTGCATGCATGCAGTATTCACGTGTTGTATTAAATGTGCTAGTGCGGTGCTGGTGCTTCCACTGATATATATACACTTTATATATATATATAATATATATAATATATATATATATACATATATATATATATATGTATATATATATATTATATATCTATGCCCATGCACCCTATATATATATATGGACACTGTTTGTTAATGTATTCATAATGTGTAGCTTATGCACACATCTTTAGAGGTCTTTTTAGGGTTGAGGGTTTGGAGTGTACCTGGAGCTGCCTGCGTTGCATTTGCATTTAGGCCTAGACCTTTCCATTGAAATATAAAGATGAACCACGGCTCGAAGAAAGGCGGCGGCCCCCGCGCCCATTGCCAGACCCCAAACCCTAGAACGTAGACTTTAAACCCTAAACGAAACCCTAAGCCCTAAACCACTCGATGGCGTGACCTCTCCCAGCGCCCGTTGCTGCTGCTGCAGCACGAGACCTGCTGCAGCGTCAGCTGCTTTTCTGTTGAGGTTTCTACGGCCTGTGGGGCTCTGATTTTTGGGTGCCTCTGCATAATTCTAGCTTGAACTGAATACATGAAGCTACTTGATCTAGAGCGAAGTTGCGAGTGAATTGCCTGAATGCCCGCAGCTGCGAGCTGCCCAGGCGGGTCGCAGAACTGGCCTGGGGCTGCTTCCGACCAAACCCCAAACCCTAAACCCTAAACCCTAAACCCTAGACCGCACAGCGCGAGTTTTTCCGAGTTCCGCAGTCGCAGCGACTTGCGGGGCCGCTCTGCGCCTCGCAGCTAACTCGATGCACTTTAGGCCGCTAGTGGAGTTGACAGTATTAAAGGAAAAGGCAAATAAAATGTTATTGTGAAGGAAAAGGCGAATAAAATGTTATTTTGAAGGAAAAGGCAAATAAAATGTTATTGTGCCTGCCTGGCTGGCACCGGGCGAACAGAAAGAAGTGCAAATGAGTGGAAGTTGAGAATTGCTTTGGGCCAGCGCGCGTTGGCGGCGCGGCGCGCGAGCGAGGGCGCCCCCCAAACCCTAAACCCTAAACCCTAAACCCTAAACCCTCGACCGGGGCGTTCAGACCTCTTTGAGGGAAATTCTGGGGCAGACGTTCATGCTCATGAGTTCCTGGAAGAGCAACTTGCAGGCGTAGGGAATCTGCACAGTGGCTGCGTCGGCGGAACTCTTGCACATGTTGCACCAGCCGTTGGAGCCAATGAGCCCGCAGCGCGTGCAGACTGTGGCCTCGAAGGCGTCGCTGGACAAGACCAGCCTCTCCACCAACAAGGCAGAGGCCCCGTAAGCCACGAGACAGTCTCTTTCCATTTCGCCGAGTCGGAGGCCCCCGTCTTTGGCGCGGCCTTCGGTGGGCTGGCGCGTGAGCAGCTGGCGGGGGCCCCTGCCGCGGGCGTGGATCTTGTCCTGGACCATGTGTTTGAGTTTTTGGTAGTAGATGGGCCCGCAGAAGACGTAGGCCTGCAGGGGGCCCCCCGTGAACCCGCAGGTGAGGTACTGCTTGCCGGAGTAGTGGAGGCCCCCCGCGAGCAGCGCCCGGGCCAGCTCCGCCGCGGGGGCCCCCCCAAAGGCTGTGCCGTACTGCAGCTGCCCCGAGAGCAGCGCAGTCTTGCCCGCAAGCAGCTCCAGCAGCTTCCCCACAGTCATCCGCGAGGGGAAGCCGTGCGGATTCATCACCAAGTCCGGAGTCCAGCCGTCCTCCGCAAACGGCAAGTCCTCCGGAGGCACTATCAACCCCACCACCCCCTTCTGGCCGTGCCGCGAGGAGAACTTGTCCCCCAGTTCGGGCAGCCGGGTCTGCCGCAGCATCAGCTTCGCCAGTCTGCTGCCTTCTGCGCTTTCCGTCAGCAGCACGCGGTCCACGTAGGCGGCCACGGGCGTTTTGTACTTCACCGGAGAAGGGCTGTAGTCGCTGCGCTGCAGCCGCAGCGGGTCTGCAACAGCAGCTTTCGTGTTGGTCGGCGAAAACTTGTTCACCAACACCATGTCTTGTTCCACCAGTTCCCCCACTTCCGCCAGCCCGTCTTCCCCCACGGCGGCGAACCGCTTGCTGGCCAGCCCCCGGCCCGCGCCCCGGGGGCCCCCCCGCTCCCCGGGGGGCCCCCCGCCGGCGGGGGCCCCCCCCCGGCTGCCCTCCGCCGCCGAGGGCGGCGGGAAGGCGCGGTCCGACGCCCCGTTGTAGTACTGCTTGAAGTCCACTGTGTGCTTTCTTATTGCGAAGCACCTCCCGAAGCCCCGGTCCACAGACCCCCGGTTCAAAACTATTGCGTCTTCTATGTCGTAGCCGCTGTAACTCATCACTGCCACACTCGCGTTTTGGCCTGCGCAAACAAACTCCAAAAAACTCCCAAACTCACAAGCGCCCTGTCCATACACCCCAGGGCTCCTCCCCGGCTCCGCTCGCGCTGCAGAAAGCCCGCACTGTACAGACACTGTACACTGTACAGACACCTGACGCCTGAACTGAACGCCGCGGCTGCGGCCTGCGCAGCAGACACTTGCGAGTTTCTCGAGCACGAAACACTTTATTTAGTCCATTTGCAACTTCCTTTGCACCATTCACACTCACGCACGCGAACGCATGCACCCAGACACAAGAGCAGCAGCAGCAGCACAGCAGCGCAGCAGCAGCAGCGCAGCAGCGCAGCAGCAGCAGCACAGCAGCAGCAGCAGCAGCAGCAGCAGCGCAGCAGCGCAGCAGCAGCAGCACCTGCGGGGAGCTGGCTGAAGTTGATGAAGTCGAGGGTGCGGGACTTGCAGAGGGGCTGTTGGGGGTAGACGAGGAGGTAAAGGAGAGTGTCGCATCTGTTGAACTGGTTGAAAGCAATTGCGCCCAAGGCCTGTTTGCCCATGGCGCACTGGTAAGTGTTTCTGGGGCTTTGGTTGTGGTTTGGGTAGGGAATGAGTCCCGCAACAACTCCCAAAATGGCCAGAGGGTCTATTTCTAAATGCGTAGTTTCGGGGCCAATGCTGTCTTCGTCGAGAGCAATAAGAAGGTCATTTTCCTCGTTTACGTCCACCCACTCGAGGACGCTGCGGCGCAGCAAGTCCCCGAAAGCCAGCTCCCCGCGCTGCAGCTGCTGCAGCTGCTGCTGCTGCAGCAGCGGCTGCCCCCCCTCCACCAGAATGAGCGGCCGCGAGAGGCGGCCGCCGTCGGTGGCCACGTAGATGGCGCGGTGCGCGGCGCTGCGGTGTACAGACAGGAAGGGCCCCAGGAGGCCCCTGCGGCGCAGCAGCCGCACTGCAGCAAGCAGCTGCTGCGGCCTGCGGTGCAGCCCCAAGAGGGCCCCGTTGAGAAAGACCAAGTGCCCCCCCTCTGCTGCTGCTGCTGCTGCTGCTGCATGCAGCTCCTGGGGCCCCAGCGAGGGGGCCTCCTCCACGCCCAGCGCGAAGAGGGCCCGCAGCGCGGGGCCCTCCGGCGCGTCCGTAGTCACATGAGTCAACAACGCCAAATTTTTCACAAGTCCGCAACTCTCCCCCTCGGGAGTGTCGCAGGGGCACAAGACCCCCCACTGGGAGGGCTGGAGCGCGCGGGGCCCCGAGACTTTGCGGCCTTTTTCGAACTGCGAGTTCAGTCTTGTCATCATTCCGAGAGTGGCGATGTAAGAAAGTCTCGAGAGGATTTGCGCCACTCCCGAGCGCTCCATGCGGAACCTCTTGATGCTCCAGTTGCCGGTGCTGAGTGCCGTTTGGAGGCCTCGCGTGATGATGTCAGTGGGGAGGTTTCGCGTGCAGTCGGGGTAGGCCAGCGCCTCCCTGCTTCTGCTGCTGCTGCTGCTGCTGCTGCTGCTGCTGCTGCGGGTTTGGTGGAAGCGCGTCAGCGCGAAGTCGATTTGCTTCTTCGTCTGCGCGCAAAACCTCTTGAACAAATCTTCGAATAAAAGCCCCAACATCTGCCCCGCCAGCTCCAGTCTTTTGTTGCCATAGTAGTCTTTGTCGTCCAGCAGCTGCGGCGCTGCTGCTGCTGCTAAGCAGCGCCGCGCCATCAGCGTCAGCAGCAGCAGCTTCGCCTCGAAGTTGTTCCCGCTGCTCGCCAGGTGCGGCAGCAGCACGCGGTGCAGCGCCTCCACCGCCTCCTCCGCGCTGCTCCTGCTGCTGCTGCTGCTGCTGCTGCTGCGGCTCTCCCGCTCCCGCGCAGAAGCAAAAAAGCCCCGCCCGTAAGTCCGCAGCCGCAGCCGCGACCCCACCCACACCAGCGCCTGCTGCTGCGTCAAAGCCCCCTCCGTGTGGCAGTCCTGCAGCGACAGCGACACCGGCTCTGCTGCAGCAGCAGCGCAGCAGCCCTCCTTCCCAGCAGCAGCAGCAGCAGCAGCAGGAGACCCTATTAGCTGCGCTATTTCCTGGTCATTCTCCACCCCCATGGCCCGCAGCAAAATGCACAGCGGCAAGTCGTCAGTGAAGGAGTTGTGCCGTACGTACAGCCGGCCCCCCTTCAACACCACCGCCGTCCGGCTCTTCGCCTCCGCCGTCGCAGACGTCACCGTCGCGCACACGTTCCGCTTCATGTCCAGCTGCAGCAGCAGCAGCAGCAGCAGCAGCAGCAGCAAAAGCAGCAGCAAAAGCAGCAGCAGCGGAAGCGAATGAATTTGCTGTGTTTGTATGTCCTTATATGAATATAATAGTGTATTTATATCTTTATATATATATATAAATATATTGTAGGAAATCTGTGCATATTATATGTACATGTATATCCTATACGAGCGTACGCATTTACAGGTGCTGCTGCAGTCCTAGGTGAAATTATAGCAACATTACATTATTTTATTTGCAAATATATTTAGATTCTGCATAATTAAATGTGTTGCATAAATAGGCAGGCGAACATGCGAAGAAAGCTTTGCATGCAGATGTTGAGCTTTCGGTGCATGCGTTCAGCTGTACGTACACTGGAAGGCACTCTAGTTTACGGTGCGACTTCTCTCAGATTCCATTTATTTACTGCTTCTTATTTATTTATTTATTTATTTATTTATCTATTTATTTTTTTATTTTAATGTTTATTGTTAGGCGCCACAACTTGCTGCATTTGCAGGCCCGGGGAAAGCCAAACTACTTAAATTGAATTAAATGAGAAATCCATTTTAACGAGACGCAACGAGAAAGGCAATAAAAAAGAAAACATAAACAGAATAAATAAAAGAATAATAAAGATAATAAATAAAAGGAATAAAGAAAATAAAAGAAACTGAATAAATGAAAAAGAACAAAAATGTAAATAATTATGAGTGGCCGGACAATGGTAAAGAATAAACCGGCAAGTAACATGGCTACAGAACAGACAAAGCAGTAAATAATGAAAAAAAGAAATAAATAAATAATAAATAACAAATAATTAAAAGTAAATAAACAAATGGCATGTTAATAAAATTAGTAATGCAAGCTTGTGTCTATGCTATGCAGCTCCTAAAGCCCCCCTTAATTAAGAAGTATAGAACAACAAAAGAAAAAAGTTTTTAATTATTTAATTGCTTTTATTTTATTTATATTTTGGAACTTTTATTTAAAACGTGTTTTTCCTTTTTTACCTCCACTATGATCCTGTTCTTAGACAGTTGCTCCTGCATCAACAGCACCTGAACACAGCAGCAGCAGCAGCAGCAGCAGCAAATCAATGCGGCCAGCAGCAGCAGCAGCAGCAAATCAATGCGGTCAGCAGCAGCAGCCGCAATTGCAGAGAGCAAGAGCAGCAGAACACGCTGACTGCGAAACGCAGCAGCAGCAGCACAAGCAGCAGCAGGCCGCCGCCGTCAGCAGCAGCAGCAGCAGCAGCAGCAGCAGCAGCAGCAGCAGCAGAGCGACAAAGAAGCCCTGGCGCGCCATCTCTGCTGCCAAAGCCTCAAAAAGCCTCCAAAAAACCCAACCCAGCACCCAACCAAACCCCAAAACAAACAAACAAACAAAATAAATAAATAAATAAATAAAACAATTAATTAATTAATTAATTAATTAAATAATTAATTAAATAATTAATTAATTAATTAATTAAAGCACCTTTTCGGTGCCGCGGACGATGAAGTAGCCGCCGGGGTCGAGGGGGCACTCGCCGAGTTGCTGCAGCTGCTGCTGCGTCTTGGAGTGCAGCAGACAAGCTTTGCTGCGAAGCATTAGTGGCAAACTTCCAATAAAAATTCCTTTTCTTCTAATAATATCATTTCCTTTAGTGAATTCAACTTCGGCGAGAAGAGGGGCTGCGTAGGTGAGTTCGCGGAGTCTGCAGAGCTGCGGCGTGAGCTGCTGCTGCTGCTGCTGCAGCAGCTGCTGCTGCCCGCAGTCCTCCAGCCGCGGGGGCCCCACACGCACGTCTATGAACTCCAAAAAAAAAGAACTATCAACATCAGATCTAATTAACTTGTTTGCTGCTGCTCTCACAATGCTGCGGAGGCCCTCTTCAATGAAGAAGTCGAAGGAAGACAAGTGCTGCGAGACGAGGCCCCTGCAGGCGATGAACGCGGGCAGCAGCCGCCACTTCTCCGCCAGCCGCGCCACCCGCGCACCCCCGCTGCTGCTGCTGCTGCTGCTGCTGCTGCTGCTGCTGCTGCTGCTG
>NW_013654309.1:152500-157500 GCF_000499385.1 Eimeria necatrix
ACCCTCTTTGCAGAACTAATAATAAGGCCTTTAAGTGAAAGCGAGGGTTTAGGGTTTAGGGTTTAGGGTTTAGGAAGCTCTAAATGGCTGCAACAAATAGAAAAAAGATTTAAAAACAAATAATATTTATTTGTCCTTAAAAATATAAAAATAGTTTTTATTTTTTCTGTTTTCGGTTTTTCAGCATTAGGGTTCTCCAGGCTAAAATGCAGTGTATGTACACTGCAGCTGCGCATGCATTTGTTTACATTTTAATTTTTGTTTTTTAAAATGAAATAAAACAGATTTTAAATAATCAGTTTTATCTTTTTTGAATTAAATTAAAATGATTTTGAATCGATAGAGCTGCAGGCCAATAGTTGAACTTCTCTGGGGTGTACATACACTGCGCGCCTCTACTTGTGGATTTATTTTTAATTCCACTATTTATTTATTTTACTTTTTATTTATTTTTTATTTATTTTTTATTTATTAATTGCATATATATTTATTTATTATTTATTTATTTTCTTGGCTTTTGTTTTCCTTCTTTTGCACAACTATTTGTTCAACTGAATAAAAGCATTTAAATCTTTTTCTTTATTTGTTTGCTGCCTTCAAACTTTTATTTTCTTTTTATTAATTCATTTTTAAATCTTTATTTCTCTTTATTAATTTTTAAAAATATATATTTCTTTTTATTAATTTATTTTTTAAATCTTCATTTCCTTTCTACTGCTGCTCTCCGCCACCCCAATATCTTCTTCACTTCTGCTGCCCCCCAATTCTATTTTCTTTTTTAATTATTTAATTATTTTTATTTTTAATTTTAATTTTATTTTTGTTTTTTATTTCCTTTTATTTGTTCTGTTCTTTCTGTCACCTTTATGTCTCGAATTTCTTTCGCCTTTCTTTCATTTGTTTCTTTTAGGGTTTTGAGTTGGGCTGATAAATCCGCGTCAGAGCCTGCGAAGTTCGAAAACCCCTGGGCCGCCGTTTCCGCCATTTTAGGGTTTAGGGTTTAGGGTTTAGGGTTTAGGGTTTGGGCTTCCTCCGCCTTGGGGCTGGCGGCAATTGGCTATATTCAACAGATTTTCCTCCAAAATATAAAATATTGCCTTTCAACAATTGAAAACTTCGAGCGCTTAAAACTCACGGCTCATAGTTTAGGGTTTAGGGTTTAGGGTTTAGGGTTTAGGGTTTACAGCTACGAGCATGTAGCTGTCTTCGGCTGAAGCTCAAAGGCCGCGCATGCAGCCCCGTGGTGCTCGTAAATGCATTCTAAGGGCTTTAAAAATAAATCAAATGATAAATATAAATAGAATTTAAAAATAAATAAATAAATCTATAAATTATTTAATTAACTTTGCCACTAAACAACCCCAGGAGCAGACGCAGTGGCTCTAGCGCCTTGATCCGCAACCCCCCGTGCAGGTCACCCAGCTCCAAACCCTAAACCCTAAACCCTAAACCCTAAACTAAACCCTAGACAGCATTCAAAAATATCTTCAAAAGCTTTAAAAAGTTTAATTTGAGTTAATTTCAATGCAACAACTCAATTATAAATATGATTAACTGCAAATGCGTTTCGCGGAAGATGCACGGACTGAGGTGTAGGTACACCCCGCGGGTCGTCCGTGGCGTGAATGAATGAAATGAATTAATTCATTTAATTATTTACCTTTTTTAAATTTAAATTTTTTTTTTTTAATTTTAAAATTTATTTCTTTGTTTTTGGGTTCCGTGTGCATGCACGCAGTGTCTCGACACCTCTGCGCGCAGCGTGGCCGAGAGCAGCTTCAGCCCCATTTGCATTTCATTAAATTGATTGCAAATTGTTTTAAGTTTAAATTTAAATTTAATTAATTTTAAATGAATAAAAATTGCTTTTCATTTGAACTTCAACGATTTTAAATGAAGTTCTAATTCCCTGGACTCGTGCAGTCCAGTCCCGCGAAGAAGCCAACAAAAACCCCAGTGCCAAACCCTAAACCCTAAACCCTAAACCCTAAACCCTAAACCCTAAACCCTATTCCAGCGAAGAGCAGCCCCGCCCTGCAGCCGTGCGGGCCGTTGAGCCTCCCAGGCAACTCTTGAGCACCTGGATGCCGAAACCCGAACCCAAACCCTAAACCCTAAACCCTAAACCCTAAACCCTAAACCCTCATTCGAGGCGCTTGGCCCTGGCGAAGAGAAACTGGGCCAAGTAGCTCACGGGGTCCTCCGGCAAAACCCTCGAAACCTCCAGCAAACCCTCAGATAGTGCTGGAGCCACGTGCTGCAGCAAATACTTTCTAAGAGGCACAGAGCGCAGCAGCAGCAGCTGCTGCTCATGTTCAGCAATTCTGCGCATGCGCTGCAGGTCTCGCTCGCGCTGCTGCTGCAGCTGGCGGGCGGCCTGCTGCTGCTGCTGCTGCTGCTGCTCCGCCTCCCGCTGCCGCTGCTCCGCCTCCCGCTGCTGCAGCAGCAGCTCCTGCTGCTGCAGCAAAGAGTCCGGAGTTAATAAAAAGTTTTTTATTTCTCCAAATCGAGAAATGTAAATCACAATTGAACTCAACAGCTCCTCCACACTCCGCCCGTCCGTGGGCAGCGTCAGCACTTCCACGCCTCTTTCCTATAAATAAATAATAAATAAATAAACAAATAAACAAACAAATAAATAAATAAATAAATAAATAAATAAATAAATAAATAAATAAATAAATAAATAAATAAATAAATAAATAAATAAATAAGTGGTGATGAGTCAGTGAGTTCCCTTCTTAGGAGTCAGTCTATTAGCGCTTCGACCGGCGCCGCAGGTCCGCTAGGGTTTAGGGTTTAGGGTTTAGGGTTTAGGGTTTAGGGTTTAGGGTTTAGGGTTTGGGCACTTGGAAGAAGTCGACGAGTTTGGGCCTGCCTTCTGTGGACTCGTTGAGTTGCGTGTAAATCTGCATGCGTCTTTTGAATCCATCTCTGTCATTATGAGCAGCAGCAACAGCAGCAGGAGGCAGCAGCATCAGCCGCTGCTCCAGCGTGTCTGCTGCAGCAGCAAGCAGCACGACGAAGTCCGGGGTCAGCCGCGGGTCTGCGCCAGCAGCAAGCTGCTGCTCTCCTGCTGCTGCTGCTGCTGCTGCTGCTGCTCCCGCTGCTGCTGCGCCTGCGGGCCCCCCGGGCTCCTGGCCGCCGCCGCCGCTGCTGCTGCCGCTGCTGCTGCTGCTGCTGCTGCTGCTGCTGCTGCTGCTGCTGCTGTCTGCTTCCGGGCCTGCTTCTCGCTTGGGATGCAGGAACAGAGACATGCATTCTGCGTAGCTGCGGGGGTAGCCGTCCAACACAAAGCCTCTGTATCTGCATGCGTTTTGTTCCAACTTGTTTACGAAAAAGCTGCTGAGGGTTTCCGAGTCGAATCTGTTTTTCTTTGCTGCTGCTTTCTTGCCCTTCTTCTTGGGCTCCTCAGCTGCTGCTGCTGCTGCTGCGGCTGTTCCCGCTGCTGCTGCTGCGGCCGTTCCCGCTGCTGCTGCTGCGGCCCCCCCCGCTGCTGCTGCTGGGCCTGCTGCTGCAGCAGCAGCAGCAGAGTCAAGTTCTGCTGCTCGAGCTGCTTCCACCACCTCAGCTGTCTTTATAAGAGGTATGTTGTAGTAAGACGCCAGCCGCTCGCTGATGGTGCTCTTGCCGCTGCCCGGGGGCCCTGAGGGTTGGAAGCAGCACGAAAGGCCCGCTTAAATGGGAAAAAAGAGTGAAATAAATAAAAATAAATAAAATTGAATTAAAACAAATTAGAATAATTCAAAAATAAATCAAAAATTGCGAAAAAATTGCACAAACTGCCCGTCCAGTGACCCGCTGGTCTTCGGCGGCGGCTCAGCCGCTCCGGGTGACCGCGGCGAAAAGGCTTCATTTTGTGGCTCTTGCGAGTTAAAAAAGTTTGAAATAAATTTAATTTTATAAATATATTTGAATTAAAAGTGTTAATTAAATGATAAGGTGGAAATGGAGGCGCGCGAGCTTCGGTGGCGAGCAAGGCGCTCAGGTGTACGTACAGCGCGCGGCAACGGCGGCCCGCCGGCGGCGCGCGCTGGGAGGCGCGGAAGGCCAAAAGCGGCGAAAAAGTGGCAAAAAAGGAAATAAAAGGAAATAAAAAGGAAATAAAAAGGAAAAGGAGAAATAAAAATGAAAAGACTGACCCGTGATGAGGATTTTGAGCTGCCTGAGGTCCCTGGACTGGCAGAACTCCGCAGCCACCAGCTTGATGGACTTCACCAGCCCCGCCTTTGCATGCCACGGAAAGCCAGCAGCAGCAGACATTAGGGGGGACATTTCGAAAGCCAAGTCATATTTGAAGAGTTCTGGGACTGCAGCCAAGGCTGCCTCCTCTTGGGAGACCTGCGGGATCGATCCCGGGATCGATCCCGGAGGCGATCCCAGAGGCGATCCCAGCTCCCCCACGATCGCCTCCAGGATCTCCCGCTGACTCACCAAACTCGAGTCCACACAAATGTGGTAATAAACACCAACCCCACCCTCGGGCTCCAGCGCCACGGCCCGCACCAGGCTGCACAGGTCTTCCACGTGCACGCACGGCACCAAGTTGCTGCCCTCCCCTGCAGCAGCAGCAGCAGCAGCAGCAGCAGCAGCAGCAGCAGCAGCAGCAGCAGCGGACTGCGTTCTGGGGGCTGCAGGCCTGCGAGGCGCTCAGCGCCTGCGTCTACCGGCGGCCGGGGCTTGCTGCTGCAGCACTTGCTTCTCGCAGCACCTTTCTGCTGCCAGCAAACAGCAACAGCAGCAGCAGCAGCAGCAGCAGCAGCAGCAGCAGCAGCAGCAGCAGCAGCAGCAGCAGCACAGCGCACCGATGACCCTGTGGCTGCTGAGGCCCAGCCAGGCCTCCTTGAAGGCGGGGTAAAGCTCTTCTTCCCCCCCCCCGTAAAGAAGACCAGCAGCAACAACTGCTGCTTTTAATTTTGGTTTGGAGTTCAAAGACAGCAGCAAAGTCTCCACCATTTTCCACTTCTCGAAGGCCTTGGGCGCTGCCCGCAGCTCGTAGT
>NW_013654310.1:0-5000 GCF_000499385.1 Eimeria necatrix
AGGGTTTAGGGTTTAGGGTTTAGGGTTTAGGGTTTAGGGTTTAGGGTTTGCCTGAAAGGGTGTTTATGGGCGGCGAGTTTGAAGAGAAAAGGACTGGAGATCTGGTAAGGGAGGTTTGCAGCACAAACATCGAAAACCCCCAAGTCCTTTTTCAAACAATCTCCAACTTCCACTTTCAAATTCCTAAACCCTAAACCCTCGCAGCGTCTGTACACCTCAGCGGCCATCCGCCCGTCGATTTCCAGTGTACGTACAGCTGCTGCCGACGCGCAAAGTCGCACCGTCAGGTTGCCAGTGCCTGCGACGCAGCAGTCATTCTTTTGTTTCTTTTATTTATTTTATTTGTTTATTTATTTATTTATTTATTGTTTATTTATTTATTTATTTATTTATTTATTTATTTATTTATTTATTTATATATTTATTGTTTATTGTTTATTTATTGTTTATTTAGTTATATAGTTGTTTAGTTTTATTTGGTTTGTTTTCTGTTTATTTGTTCTTTTGTTCTTTTTTAATTGCGCTTTTGTTCTTTTCTTTTCTGTTTTGTTCTTTTGTCATTTTCGTTCTTTTGTTTTATTTAACTCTTTTGTTCAGTTTGTTTGTTTGTTTTTTTTGTTTTTATTTTATTCCCAATTCCAATGCAGTAAGTATACACGTTCTTGGCTAGCTAGCTAGCTAACTAGCTAGCTGGCTAGCTAGCTAGCTAGCTAGATAGCTAGCTAGCTAGATAGCTAGCTAGCTGGCTAGTTTAGTAAATGAAAATCTGCCAAGAGATGGCCAGCCAGCTAGCTAGCCACAAGACTAGCTAGCTGGCTAGCTAGCTACTTATATGGCTAGCTAGCTAGCGATATAACTGGCTAGCTAGCCAGCTAGCTAGCTAGCTAGCCAGCTAGCTAGCTAGCTAGCCAGCTAGCTAGCTGGGAAGTGAAATATACCACAAGAAATTAGTACAAAAACGTGCAGTAAAGAAAAAGATTCTTTTTGAATTGCATTTGAAAGAAAAAGATGGATTTGATTTAATTCAAAAAGATAATTATAAATGAATTTAATTAAAAAGAAAAAAGATAATTATAAATGAATTTAATTAAAAAAAAGACTATTTTGAATTAATTAAAAGAAAAGTTTCTTGCCTGGCCCAATTTCCAAAACCACATCAGAACTGCTGATGTTTGCTGCTGCCATTATTTTGTCGAGAACTCCCGGATTTTTGAGAAGATGTTGTCCATATTTCTTCTGCAGCGGGAAGCCAGCTGTGCTGCTGCTGCTGCTGCTGCTGCTGCTGCTGCTGCTGCTGCTGCTGCGGGCGGTCACGGCGATGGGTCTTGAGACCAGGGAGCGTCCCGCTGCTGCTGCTGCTGCTGCTGCTGCTGCTGCAGCAGGCCGCGCGTAGGGCCCCACAGCTGCTGCTGCTGCTGCTGCTGACTGCCGGTTGCGCACGGCGCGCATAGCCATTTTGCTGCTCCGGTCTTGGCTTTGCTGCTGCTGCTGCTGCTGCTGCTGCTGCTGCTGCTTGCTGCTGCTGCGGGGCTGCTGCAGCAGCGGAAGCCGCGGGAGATCTCGAACTGAAAGAAAAGGAAGTTGAATTAAAAAAGGAAAATTAAAAAAAGAAAAAGAAAAAGAATTCAAAAACTTGAAATTCAAAATGCAGTCGCCGCCCTGCCGACGGCTTCCCGAAAGCGCCGGGAGCCGCCGCAGCAGCATTCCGCGGCGGGAGGATCGCCGGCGTTTTTGAAATTAAAATGAATTAAATGCAACAAAAACTCAAAATTAATTCCATTTCATTTCAAAAACTCCTTTATTTCATTTAGAAGACTCTTCTGAGCAGTCTGGGGCTGGCTGCAGCCCCGCGGCGCGAACGAAACGCGAGCGGGCTGTACGTACACCTGGCGTTTCAAAAGTTGAATTTTCCACTTTTCGAAATTCAAAGAAATAATTCAAATCTTTTTTTCCGCAGAAGCGCTAAGGCAGAAGAAAGCGAACTTATTCGAATTTGCTGCGTTTCAGAAGCCTCCGGAAACCCCGAGTTACTTGCGAAGTCTTGCGCCGAGGATCCGCAAGACAGATAGCCGGAAACTGGCGAAAAAACGCGAAATCCACTTTTAAATTCCATTATTTATGAGTTCCAGTTGGAAAAGTCTGTTTGAGAGACTTTTTAAAAGTCGAAAATCCAAAAACCGAAAAAAATGACGCAAATGGAACTTCGCAGTGCAGCTTCGCAACGCTGAACTGTCTGTACACCCCAACAAAACTTGAATTCAAGAATTCAAGTTTTGCAAATTCTTCTGCCGGCACTTTTTAAGTTTTTGCAAACTCTTTTGGGAAGTTCTAAAGCGCCATCTTTGCCTCTTTGTGTGTTATTTTTAGTCCTTTTGGCTCAGCTTTCCCCGAGTTTCTGCACAAGGTTCCCAAACCCCAAACCCCAAACCCTAAACCCTAAACCCTAGTTTTTCGCCAGCCTAATCGGCTCCAAATTGAGTAACTGGGAAACTTCTTTCTTTTCAAAAGCCGCCGTTTGGCTCTTTTTGAATTTCGAAGAAAATAAATTTGGGAAATTCAAAAAAGAAATATTGAGTGCACTTGTGCTGGGGTGTACGTACACCTGGTGAAGCGTCAAAATGGCGAAAAGTGAAAAAAAAACAAAAATCAAAAAAACGAAAAAAAACGCAAAAATTGCAGAAGAGGAAACAGCCCTGGCTCAACTTGAAATAGAGGTACAATTTGGAGATTAACTCAATTAAATAAATAGTCTTTTCTTCTTTATTTATTTATTTATTTATTTATTTATTTATTTATTTATTTATTTGTTTGTTTGTTTATATGTTTGTTTGTTTACTTATTTATTTGTTTATTTGAATTTGTAATTATTACAGCTAGGACCCACTGGGTTATTAGTTGGGAATTGATTAATGGATTGAGTTTAAAAAATAAAAAATCGATTATTTCGTTTTAATTGACAAACCACAAATTAGGGTTTTGAAAACCCTAATTTGCAGGCAAACAAACTGAGGGAACAAATTGCAACAGAAGAAGCACAAAGACAAAAACTAATCTTAGAGCAGCAGCAGCTGCATCAAGAATGGCTTTTCGACAGATCTCAAATCAACGTAAGCCGAGGGTTTAGGGTTTAGGGTTTAGGGTTTAGGGTTTAGGGTTGTGAGCTCGGCATTTTAAGGTTTGGCGGTTGAGGCCCAGAGCTTAGGGTTTAGGGTTTAAGGCTTAGGGGGCGGCACTTAAAGACTTGAGCTCTCAGGGTTTAGGGTTTCGGACCTAGGATTTAGGGTTTAGGGTTTAGGGTTTAGGGTTTAGGGTTTAGGGTTTAGGGTTTAGGGTTTTGGTGTTGTTTAGGACCTTGAAGAGGCGCGCGTCTCTCTGGACGAAAGCAGCAAAGAAGAAAAGCATTTGCATGCAACAAAACTGAGAAATGAAAAAAAGAAATTAATTAAACAATCAGCAGCAGCAGCAGCAGCAGCAGCAGCAGCGCTGCTGCAGTCCCAAGCAGCACTTGTGCTCAGGGAGGAGCAGCACATGTGGGGACTTGTTTATTTATTTATTTATTTATTTATTTATTTATTTATTTATTTATTTATTTTTATTTATTTTTATTTATTTATTTTTATTTATTTTTATTTATTTATTTATTTGATTAATTTTTTTTTGAATGAATTCTTTAAATAAGTCCATTTGAATGAATAAATCACTTTTCATTTAACTCCAATTAATTCAATTAGTTGGCCAATTAAAGTTTCTTCAAAAAAACTCATTTATAAAACAAGTGCACAGATTTATTTATTTATTTATTTATTTATTTATTTATTTATTTATTTATTTATTTATTTATTTATTTATTTATTTATTTATTTATTTATTCAGACTTCATATGACAGACGCTTCTTCTCTCACGGCGGATTTTCGAGAAGAGGCTCTTGAGGTGTACATACACCGCAAACTGGCCAACAAAAAGTGGAAACAAGAAGCAAATAAACAGTCAAATAACAAATAAATAAATAAATAAATAAATAAACAAATAAATAAATAAATAAATAAATAAATAAATAAATAAATAAATAAATAAATAAATAAATAAATAAATAAATAAATGGGAAGCAAATTCCAAAAGAACAAGTGAAGTGCTGTTTGTGCATTGAATTGCATTTTCTCATTTTGTTTCTTTTTTTTTGATTTTTTTTCGAATTTTTTGCGAATTTGAACAAAATAAATAAAATAAAACAAAAAAAAGAATAAAATGGATTAAAATGGATTTAATTTCTCTTTATTTCTTTTATTTCTTTTTATTTCTTTTATTTCTTTTATTTCTTTTTTTATTTTTTTTAATTTCATTTCAGGCCCAGGCCCACCGCATTTTGCTGCTGGGGGCTGTGCGCATGCAACATGACAAAGAATTAAATAAGTTGCGAAAGTTCAAAGAAAAAACAGAAACGGATTTGCTACTCAAACACAACCTCCAACTCAACAAAGTAAACCCTAAACCCTAAACCCTAAACCCTAAACCCTAGACCCTGAACGCTGAGCCCTGAACCCTGAAAGTCCCAAGTCCTGAAAGCCCAAACCCCACACCCTAAACCCTAAACCCTAAACCCTAAACCCTAAACCCTAAACCCTGAGCTAGTAGACACGCGCAACTCCAAATGGCAACTACAGGCAGCTGAAAGGGCTGCCTTTGAAAAGGGGCTTAGGGTTTAGGGTTTAGGGTTTAGGGTTTAGGGTTTAGGGTTTAGGGTTTAGGGTTTAGGGTTTAGGGTTTAGGGTTTGTTTCAGCTTCGGGAAACAAAAGAAAGAGCAATGCGAAGACTAATAAGTAATTTAGAAGAACAGAAGACGCAGCAAATAGCGTGGGCTAATTTTTATTTAATTATTTAATCATTTGATTACTTTATTTCTATTTATTTATTATTTTTATTTACTTTTATTTACTTTTATTAATTTATTTGCTTTTAATTTATTCATTTACTCCCGTAACTGCTTTTGCACTTTTCAAA
>NW_013654310.1:15000-20000 GCF_000499385.1 Eimeria necatrix
TGCCGGTGCCTTTGCGCAGTTCGAAAACAATTTATTTATTTATTTATTTATTTATTTATTTATTTATTTATTTATTTATTTATTTATTTATTTATTTATTTATTTTTATTTTAATTACTTCAATTTTGTCTCCTTCTTGCTTCAACCACTTGGTAATTCGGCCTTCCGTCATTGTGCTGCTGAGGGCGGGCATGAAGAGAGAGACAGTTCCTGGGGGCAGTGTTGCTGCTGCTGCTGCTGCTTCCTCTGCTGCTGCTGCTGCTGCTGCTGCAGTGTTTGCTGCTGCAGGGCCTGCTGCTGCTGCTGCTGCTTCCAGCAAACCCACGGGAGTCCCCGGGGGCACCCGCACTCCCTCCCTCACCAGAATCTTCCGCAGCACGCCTGCGCCGCAAACCCAAACCCCAAACCCTAAACCCTAAACCCTAAACCCTAAACCCTAAACCCTAAACCCTAAACCCTAGCCTCTCTCCCCTGCGCCCCAGCCGCCAACCCCGAACCCCCAGCAGCTGCAGCAGCAGCAGCAGCAGCCGCTGCTGCAGCAGCAGCAGCAGCTGCTGCTGCTGCAGCAGCAGCAGCAGCAACGCGGAGGCGCGCTTGTCCCTCATTGCGGCGGAGCGCGCTGCTGAGGTGTACGTACACCGCAGCGCCGGCCCCGGAAAAGAAGCGGAAAGCTGCAAAGAGAAAAGTGGAAAGAACTTCGCGAGAAATTCAACTTTGCGAGAAATTCAACTTGCAAGAAATTCAACTTTGCAAGTTTTGCAAGTTTGGAGTTGCGAGAAAGGCCCCGAGGGATTTAAAAGAGCTGGAAATGAAAAACTTCGCAAAAGTCGAAAAGAACTCGAAAAAACGCCAAGTCCAGAACGGCTGCGGCGGCGGCAGCCGCTGGCTTCGTTCCGAGAGAGAGCTGCGCAGTCGCGAGGGGAAGACAGCCGCGATCCGCGCTTTCCGCCGGAGGAACTTGAGATTTTTGGGTTTATTTAAACGCAATTTGCATTTTAATTTCCATTTCCGCCTTTGTTTCGCAAAAATCCCGACAGAAATGCGCGTTCGGACCCCAGAGCACGCTGTCTCGGTCCCGCCGCGCTGCTGCGGTGTACAGACAGCCCGACGCTCGACTCCGAAACACTACCCGTTCAACTTCTTTCCAATTCAAAACCACTTTTATTTCTTTTGCGAACTTCGCCTCCGAAAAACGCGCCTCTTTTTAGCCAGGATCGCCGCCAACTCCCTCTGCCGTGTCTCGCGACAGCAGCCGCGTGGGGGCCGCCGCACACTTGAAAACCCAACTTGGGCTCCTTTTTCGGCTTTTTTCCTAATTTATTTGCATTTAAATTGAATGTAAATCCTCAGAAACGAAAAACGGACCTCCAAACCCCCAAAGGCAAGCGACAAACCGCAGACGCGCTGTATGTACACCTGCGCAGGGGGAAGGCAGCTGCTAACTCGGAAATCGAGTTCGAAAGAGGCATTTCTTTGCAATTCGGATATTCAAAAGAATTTCTTTTTCGTTTTTCAACTTTTTGTCCGCAAAAAAGACTTTTTTTCTCTTCGGAAACCCGCGAGACTGTGCGGGGGCTCAGGTGTATCCGCAGCTCCACCCTGAACACGAGCAGCGCAAGGAAGAAGGCAAGAGAGGCGCCAGAAGAATTAAAAGAGAAAATTGGAGTTTAATTTTCAATTAAATGATAAATAAATAAACTTTAATTAATTAGTTCGAAGAAAACCCGAAGAAAGATGCACTTGAAGCCCCAGCAGCAAAGAACAATGCTAGAATCGAATCTGCTGGCAAACAGAAAGCAGTTCAGGATCTACTTGGAGTTAAATGGATCTTTTAAATTAACATTTTTAAATTGAAAAGAAAAGAAAGTTTGAAAAGAAAAGAAAGTTTGAAAAGAAAAGAAATTCAAAAATTAAAAACACAAGACAAGCTGCAGCCAACTTCCCACAAAGACTTTACTTCGAAGCTGAATCTGCAGCAAAGCGCTGCAGCAAATCTCCGAATTAACTTCTTTGTTAATTACTTTTATTTAATTAACTTAAACAAATTAAATTAAACAAATTAAATTAATTAAATTAAATTAGTTAAATTAAATCCATTTTCTGATTTTTCCACTTTTTGCAATTTTGCAAGTTAAATATTTGAATGAAACGCAAAAAGGTGAATTAATTATTTAAAAGAAAGTCAAAATTGAAGTTTTTGGCTTTTAATTTTTAATTTAATTTAGTGGAAATATGTTTTAAATGGAAATCTACTTTTGTTTGTTTTCTGCAATTAATTAAATTATTTTATTTTTTCGTTTCTTCATTTTACTTCCACTTTTATTTAATTTGCTGCCACTTCCATTCGCCTCTGTTTACCATTTTATTTTATTTTATTTTATTTTCATTCCATTTCGTTTTACTTTATTTTATTTTATTTTATTTTATTTTGTTTTATTTTATTTTATTTTATCGGTTTTATTTGCTTCGTTCCATTTCGTCTTGCTTTGTTTATTTATTCCCTACTTTGTTAAACTCTGTCTTGTTTGTTTTATTTTATTTTATTCTATTTTGTTTTGTTTTATTTTATTTTATTTTATTTTATTTTATTTTATTTTATTTTATTTTACTTTATTTTAATTAAATGAATTCATTTTGCAAATGATTTCCATTTCTACCTCCTGGAGTTTATTTAGACATTTGGCATTTCTCGTTTTATTTTTTTATTTCTTCAAATCCAATATAATGCTTTTGTGTCTTCCCCCCCTCTTCATCTTTCTAAACCCTAAACCCTAAACCCTAAACCCTAAACCCTAAACCCTAAACCCTAGGCTTTCAATGCAGCAAACCGAGTGTCTGTACACTCCAGTTCAAATGCGTTTCCCGCCGCATGCACAAATGGGGTGTACGTACACCCGGAGTCTGGAGTTCGAGTTGGAAATTGAGCAGCACTTTTAAAACGAAATTATTTAATTTTAATTAAATCTTTTATTTGTTGTTTTGCACTTCATAACTCCTTTTATAATTCATAATTAAATAAATATAAATAATAATATTTTTTCTTTTGCTGCAGCAGCACTGCAGCAGCAAAACCACAAAAAGCAAAAGAAAGCAGCAGCAGCAAAAAGGGTTTTGGGGAATTTCTTTGCATGCAGCAGAAACGAAAAACACTTTTTGAATTATTTAAAAAGTTATTTAATTTAAAGATTAATTGGACAATTGAAAGTCTTCAAAAGACATTTTTAACTGCATGCGATTCAGCAGCTTCGGAATTAACTAGATCTACGTAACTGCAGCAGCAGCAGCAGCAGCTGCTGCTGCTGCTGTTGCCGCTGCTGCTGCTACTACTACTGCTGCAGTGGATGCTGCTGCAGCACGCGTGTTGCTGCAGCGACTGCTTCTGCAGCAAGTGCTTTGTTGCTAGTGCTGCTGGAAGCAGCAGTGTTGCAGCGAGTGTTGTGCAGCTGTTGCTGCTGCAGCAGTTGCTTCTGCAGCTGCTGCAGCAGCAGCAGCAGCAGGTGGCGCTGGTTCGCTGCTGCTGCTGGCAGCTGCAGCAGCGCAGCAGCAGTGTTGGTCTGTGCAGTTACGCGCAGCAGTTTGCTGCAGTTTTTTCGCGAAGAAAGCGCTAAAGACGCGAACTAAACGCGCAGCTGCTGCTGCTGCTGCTGCTGCTGCTGCGCAGCAGCAGCAGCAGCAACTGCCGTTGCAGCAGCAGCAGCAGCAGCAGCAGCTGCTGCTGCTGCAGAAAGTGTGTGTGTGTGCGAGTGAAAGGAACTACTTAGGGCGCAGCGCCGCGGCTGGGGGCGCGGAACGCCCACCGCGCATGCACCCACCGCACCACCCCCCACCTATCTTGGGGGGTCCGATCTGCGGCTATTTGGGGTTTTTTGGAGTCCAAAAAGCGGCGATTTGAACTAAAAAGGGAAAATTGGGGGCATTTTGCGCGTCGAAGCGGCGAAAGGCGGCGCCGTTGCTGTCTTTGGCGGGGTGGCGGCGCGGGAGCAGCGGCCGGCGCGGGAAGCGGCGCTGCGGGCGCTGCGGGCGGCCCGCGAGGCCCCAGAGGCCGAAAAGAGAAAAAGAAAGAAAAAAAAACAAGTCGGAGAAACAAAGACAGGAAAAGGCGCGGCGGGAAGGGGGGGCGCCGCGCGCAGCAGCCACCACCCCCTGGGCAGCTGCGTGGCTGCGTTGCGGCGCGGGCGGCGCGGCGATCTGGGGCCAAAAGAGTCGCTTTTTCGGAAAATAAAAAGCCCAAAAGAAAGCTTTTTGCAAATTCCACAAGTCCGCGAACTGGTGAGCCTCCAGCGCCTCGGGTTCGCCCGCTTTCCGCCGCTTTCCGCTGCTGCTGCTGCTGCTGCTGCTGCTGCTGCTGCTGCTGCGCCGCAGCAGCTGCGTCGCCGGCGCCCTTTCTCCGCTCCCCGCACTTCCCTCCCACCTCCCCTCTCCCTCCCGCTGCCGCTGCCGCTGCCGCTGCTGCTGCTGCTGCTGCTGCTGCTGCTGCAGGAGATGTCGGGGAAAGGTCCAGCGCAGAAGTCGCAGGCGGCGAAGAAGACCGCGGGGAAGTCCCTGGGCCCCCGCTACCGACGGCGAAAACGCACTGAGTCCTTCGCCCTTTACATCTACAAAGTGCTCAAGCAAGTGCACCCGGAGACTGGCGTTTCGAAGAAGTCGATGAGCATTATGAACTCCTTCATCAACGACATCTTCGACAGACTCGCTGATGAGGCTGTTAGGCTCATTCGATACAACAAAAAAAGGACTTTGTCTTCGCGAGAAATCCAAACTGCTGTTAGACTGCTGCTGCCGGGAGAACTGAGCAAACACGCGGTCTCGGAGGGCACCAAGGCTGTCTCCAAGTATACCACTTCCGGCGCCTAGCTGCTGCTGCTGCTGCTGCTGCTGCTGCTGCTGCTGCAGCTGCGGAGGAGGAGGAGGAGGAGGAGGGGGAGGGGAGGAGGGGAGAGGTTGCTGCTGGGGTGGGCGGCGACCCGCTTTGCGGCTCTGCGCTCCTGCTGCTGCTGCTG
>NW_013654310.1:25000-30389 GCF_000499385.1 Eimeria necatrix
GTTTCCCGGGCTCGCTGCTGCAAAGTGCGCGGCTGTTTTCTTTTTTTTGAACAATTAATTGCAAATTAAATCAATTTAAAAGAATAAAACGAGAAAACGCGCTCACCGCTCGAGCTATCCACCCGCAGCAGCAGAGGCTATCGGCCACCCCGGGGGCTGCGGCGATCCACAGAGGCCCTGCGAGGCCCCCAGACTTCAACTTTGCAACTTCAAAGAATTCAACAATTTGAAATTCTTGCAAAGAACAATAACAGCAGCAACTCTTTAGATCGCCGCTGCATGCATGCATGCAGGCATGCATTCAGCGGGGCTGAGCCGCTTGGGGGAAGACGAGCAGCCCCGACTTCTTCTTTCGGAGTTTCTTTCGGACTTTCTTTTGGACTTTCTGCTTTCTCGCTGCCTTTGGGGCGGCTCCTGAGGTGTCCATACACCTCTGAGGTGTACATACACCTCAACAGATCTTTAAAACGGCCTTTTACACCTCAACTTCCCCCCGACTGCCCCCAGCCGCAGCTGGCTGGCAGCAGAAGGGGATTGCTGTGCAACAGCTCTTGAGTTACTGACACGGAGAAGCTACGGACTGAACATTTGCTGCTGCTGCTGCTGCTGTTGCTGCTGCTGCTGTTGTTGCTGCTGCTGCTGTTGCTGCTGCTGCTGCTGCAATTGCTGCTGCTGTTGCTCTTGCTGCTGTTGCTGGTGCTGCAGCTGCTGCAGCAGCAGCTGTGTTTCTGAACTTCACTTATGTAGAGCCAACAGAAAGCTTTCAAAAGATGTTAAATGGGAGTTTTAAATGACACTTTGCAACTATTATCTTTAAATTGCCATTTTAAACTTTTTAAAAGTTAAAAATGGAAAAACTTTTCAGATTTTTCGTACTTGAATTCCGGCGGAGACGCAGCAGCTCGCAGTGTAGAGACAGCCCAGCGTGCCTCCTAGGGACAGCGCCTGAGTTTAAAAATATAATTTTTAATTTGAATTAATTTAAAGTTTAAATTCGAAATGCTGCAGACCAGAGACGCCAGTGGTCTGCTGCAGTGCAGCAGCAGGAAAGCAGCAGCAGCAGCAGCAGCAGCAGCAGCAGCAGCAGCAGCAGCTCTGCGGGGAAGTTTGAGACTTTAAATTTTCTTTTCTTTCCAAGAGGAAAAATCTTCAAAAGCAACAAAGACATGAAATGAAAGACAGCAGCAGCAGCAGGCAGCAAAGCAGCAGCGGGAAGCCAAGAAAGCTGGTTTTCAGCGACGAGAGGACTCAGCCGCAAAACTTGAATCTGAAAAACAAAATAAATATAATTAAAAAGAACTTGCAGTATTTGCTGACAGCTGCGAAGCTGCGAGTGTTTGGGGGCTTCGGATCACTTGAACTGCTGCTGCTTTCTTTGCAAGTTCAGAAAAATTCAATTTTCTGCGCAGCGGGCGAACTGCTGCAGCAAAGATCAGTTTTCTTTGCAGCTTTAACCCATCTTTTAATTCTTTGCAGCTTTAACACATCTTTTAATTTGCTGCGTGTTGATTCGGATCTTCTTTGGCCAGAGAAACGGCTTTCTGATTGCAAAAGCTGCATTTAAAAGGCGGTTTCTGCGAATTCCCAAGCGCATGCAGTGCGAAAAGGGCAAATGGAAGACGCTGGATCTCGAGAAAAAAGAATGCAAGAAGTTGTTGAAGGCAAGGCCTTCTTTCCTGAAGTGTTGGCGTTCAAATCCGCAGAAGTTGAATTTGCAAGATCCAGTTCGGGAGGTGTACGTACACCGCAGGTGTCAGCGGAAGCGGAGCGCCGCCTGCGGAAGCAGGCGGCACTCCCGGGAGTTGGTTGGGGCTTTCTTTTTTGAATTATTGGAATTAATTGATGCAAAATGTTTTTCTTTTGCAGGCAGCTGTTGAAGGGCCCGCCGGTGGCGGCGCTGCTGCTGCTTTCCGCCTCGCCAGCCGCAGTCTCACTGACACGGGCGGAGCAGATGGTGGCGAACACGTACATCCGCGTGGACTCCGCGGAAGCTTCTTCTTTTTTTCCAAGTGTGGGCCGCGGCGGCCTGCGGGAGTTCTCTCCAGACAAAGCCTTGACTCGCGGCTCGGGCTACTGGTGCTCCGAGGGAAACCACCGCAGAGGCGAAGTCGTCAGCTTCACAGGCCGGCTCCGAACGCGGAGGTCGGTGGAGGGCCTCGAGATCCACTGGGCCTACGCACCCGGAAAGGGTGAGCTGCCCAGCTGCTTCCCTGCTCCTGCTGCTGCTGCTGCTGCTGCTGCTGCTGCTGCTGCTGCTGCTGCTGCTGCTGCTGCTGCTGCTGCTGCTGTTTGGAGGAAGCTGAAGTGAACCTGGCGGCCGTTGCAGTGGCGGTGGCGGCGAGTTTCGACGGCTCGGAGCCTTTTCAAGAAGTGGTTTCTTTCCAAGACGTGAATTCTGCGGGGCGTGAGTGGTTGGGGTGTACGTACACCGCGCGGCCGCGCCCCTGCATGCGCCGCGCCCGCTGCAGCTCAGTTTCGTCAAGTGTTGACTTTTCCGCGGCCGGTGGAGTTGAAGGCTTTTCGGCTTTTCATGAAAGACCCGCAGAGTCAGTACTTCGGGATTAGTTTGCTGCAGCTGCTGGGCGGCGGTTTTCCCGTAGTGCGCATTCAAAGCGGCATCACAAGTCCCCACCAGGTCCGCCAAACCCTAAACCCTAAACCCTAAACCCTAAACCCTAAACCCTAAACCCTCAGGACCTGTGTCTGCAAAGCGACGAGCGCGGCGACATCGTGCTCGACGGCTGTCTGACTTCTGCGGCGGATGGCGACGAGCGCGCGCTGTGGCAGTTCACGGAGAAAGGTGAGGGTTTAGGGTTTAGGGTTTAGGGTTTAGGGTTTGCAGTGCCCCGCCTCCGCAGGCCAGCTGCGAAACCCCGTCCTCGGCCGCTGCGCCGTCCTGAAAGACAACAACGTAAAAGACGGAGGCGAAATCGTTTTGGGAGACTGCGAAGTTGAATACAACTTCCAAGACGGGCGCAGCGTTTGGTGAGTCGCCTGCTGCTGCTGCTGCTGCTGCTGCTGCTGCTGCTGCTGCTGCTGCTGCTGCTTCTGGTGCTGGTGCTGGCGCTGTTGTTGCTGCTGCTGCTGCAGCAGCTGTTGCTGCATCAGCAGCAGCAGCAGCAGCAGCAGCAGCAGCAGCAGCTGCTGCTGCTGCTGCTGCTGCGTCTGTTGCTGCTGCGAGCGTGAGGGCGTTGCTTCAGGGAGTTGCAGGCGAACAACCAGCTGCTGCTGCTGCGGGGCAGCAGCAGCTGCTTGTCGCAGGAAGGCAGCAAAGCTGGCAGCAGCGACGTGGCGCGGAACGCAGAGGCGCGCAGCAGCCACTCGCGGGCGGAGGGTTTGCATGCGCCTGCTGCTGCAGTGGACAGCAGCAGCAGCAGCTACTGGGCCTCTCCGGAGTTTGCGAAAAATGCTATTCCCCCTTTTGTGGTTTTTGAAGTGGACTTGGGCAAAGCCTTCAAACTCCAACGCGCTGAGATCGACTGGGAATTCCCTCCGCTTTCTTTTTCTGTCTTTGCAAGTTCTGACAACTCCAACTTCTTCCAACTCGCCAGACACCCCGCCAACTGTACGTACACCTCAACCGTCGACCTCAAGGCCACCGTCGCCCGCTATCTCCGCCTCCACCTCGAGAAACCCCACCCCACTTTCGGGTACTTCGGGAACCAATTTAATCAATTAATTCAATTTAATTCATTTAATTTAATTCATTTAATTTAATTCATTTAATTTAATTTAATTTAATTAATTTAATTAATTTAATTTAATTTAATTTAATTTACTTTAATTTATTGAATTGAATCCATTGAATTGAATCCATTGAATCCATTGAACTGAATTCACTGAATTGAATTCATTGAATTGAATTCATTGAATTGAATTTAATTAATTGAATTTAATTAATTGAATTGAATTCATTAAATTGAACTGATTGAATTGAGTTGATTGAATCAAATCAACTGAATCGAATCCATTGAATTGCATTCATTGAATTGAATCCATTGAATTGAATTCATTGAATTGAGTCCATTGAATCAAATTAATTGAATTGAATTTAATTAATTGAATTTAATTAATTGAATTTAATTAATTGAATTGAATCCATTGAATCGAACTGATTGAATCAAATCAACTGAATCGAATCCATTGAATTGAATCCATTGAATTAAATCCATTGAATCGAATCCACTGAATTGAATCCACTGAATTGAATTAATTGAATGAATTGCATCAAATTAATTGAATTGAATTAATTAATTGAATTAATTAATTGAATTAATTGATTGAAAGATTTACTTCCCCAGCGTTTTGAAGGACAAGTTTTTGTACGGAATAAAGACCCTCTCCGTCTTCAGCAACCGCCTGCGCTCCGTAGTGGACTTCTGCGCAAAGGCGAAGACTGCGGGCGACGCGCGCGACAAATTTTTTTTCGAGTTGGTGGCCGAAGAGGACTTGGGGGGGCGGCGGGCGCTGCAGCGCGCGGGGGCGTTTGCTGCTGCTGCTGCTGCTGCGCTGGCAGCCAGCTTGGCAGCAGTTGAGGAAGTGCTGCAGCCCCTCGAAAGCTGCTTCAGGGAAAAGAAAAACAATTTCCACAAACTCTCCCGCTTCCGCGCAGAGATCGGGGACGCGGAGAGGGCCGCGGCGCTCTTCGGTGAGACAAAACGCCCGCAAACTCGCTCCTGCTGCTGCTGCTG
The DNA here is from genome assembly GCF_000499385.1 of Eimeria necatrix. Classification (NCBI taxonomy): domain Eukaryota; phylum Apicomplexa; class Conoidasida; order Eucoccidiorida; family Eimeriidae; genus Eimeria; species Eimeria necatrix. The sequence goes on from NW_013654310.1 coordinate 29,692, forward strand.
CTGCTGCTGCTGCTGCGTTCCTTTCGAAAGTCCGAAAGCTGCTGCTGCTGCTGCTGCTGCTGCTGCATTTGTTTGGAAGTTGGTGTTGAGGTTGCTCTATTTGCAGAGGAGCAGCTGGTGTCGGTACACCCGAACCCCGCAGTCCCTGCCCTGCCCGGGCTGCAGCAGCAGCACCCCGTGGAAGACTGTTACTCTTTGCAAAAGATTTATTCCGAAAAGAGTTTTTCTTTTTCGGAAAACAAATCCAACTTCGCCACTTCCGGCTTCTACTGGGCCGCCCCCGCCTGCGCCCCGAAGCCCCTCCGCGTCTTCTGCGACTTTCCCGCCGCCGCGACTTTCGCAGCAGTCGCCGACACTGACGGCGTTGTCTCCCTCAAAGCAGCAGCGCATGCATGCAGCAGTGAGTCGAGGCTTCTTTAAAAGTCTCTTTATTCTTTTCTTTTCTTCTCTGAGTCTTTGGAATGTCTTTATTATTCTTTTCTTCCGATTTAATCTTCTCTGAGTCTTTGGAATGTCTTTATTATTCTTTTCTTTTCGATTTAATCTTCTCTGAGTCCTCTTTGGAAATGTCTTGGTCTTTTCTTTCGATTTAATCTTCTCTGAGTCTTCTTTGGAAATCTCTTTATTCTTTTCTTTCGATTTAATCTTCTTTGAGTCTTCTTTAAAAATCTCTTTATTCTTTTCTTTCGATTTAATCT